>NW_028161623.1:0-20053 GCF_964263955.1 Coregonus lavaretus | reverse complement strand
AGGATACATTCCAATACTCTACTCTTTAATTACACCATATAGGATACATTCCAATACTCTACTCTTTAATTACACCATATAGGATACATTCCAATACTCTTTAATTACACCATATAGGATACATTCCAATACTCAACTCTTTAATTACACCATATAGGATACATTCCAATACTCTACTCTTTAATTACACCATATAGGATACATTCCAATACTCTACTCTTTAATTACACCATATAGGATACATTCCAATACTCTTTAATTACACCATATAGGATACATTCCAATACTCTACTCTTTAATTACACCATATAGGATAAATTCCAATACTCTACTCTTTAATTACACCATATAGGATACATTCCTATACTCTAATCTTTAATTACACCATATAGGATACATTCCAATACTCTTTAATTACACCATATAGGATACATTCCAATACTCTTTAATTACACCATATAGGATACATTCCAATACTATACTCTTTAATTACACAATATAGGATACATTCCAATACTCTACTCTTCAATTACACCATATAGGATACATTCCAATACTCTACTCTTTAATTACACCATATAGGATACATTCCAATACTCTACTCTTTAATTACACCATATAGGATACATTCCAATACTCTAATATTTAATTACACCATATAGGATACATTCTAATACTCTAATCTTTAATTGCACCATATATGATACATTCCAATACTCTACTCTTTAATTACACCATATAGGATACATTCCAATACTCTAATCTTTAATTACACCATATAGGATACATTCCAATACTCTAATCTTTAATTACACCATATAGGATACATTCCAATACTCTAATCTTTAATTACACCATATAGGATACATTCCAATACTCTACTCTTTAATTACACCATATAGGATACATTCCAATACTCTACTCTTTAATTACACAATATAGGATACATTCCAATACTCTATTCTTTAATTACACCATATAGGATACATTCCAATACTCTACTCTTTAATTACACCATATAGGATACATTCCAATACTCTACTCTTTAATTACACCATATAGGATACATTCCAATACTCTAATCTTTAATTACACCATATAGGATACATTCCAATACTCTTTAATTACACCATATAGGATACATTCCAATACTCTACTCTTTAATTACACCATATAGGATACATTCCAATACTCTACTCTATAATTACACCATATAGGATACATTCCAATACTCTACTCTTTAATTACACCATATAGGATACATTCCAATACTCTACTCTTTAATTACACCATATAGGATACATTCTAATACTCTAATCTTTAATTACACCATATTGGATACATTCCAATACTCTACTCTTTAATTACACCATATAGGATACATTCCAATACTCTAATCTTTAATAACACCATATAGGATACATTCCAATACTCTAATCTTTAATTACACCACATAGGATACATTCCAATACTCTACTCTTTAATTACACCATATAGGATACATTCCAATACTCTAATCTTTAATTACACCATATAGGATACATTCCAATACTCTTTAATTACACCATATAGGATACATTCTAATACTCTAATATTGAATTACACAATATAGAATACATTCCAATACTCTACTCTTTAATTACACCATATAGGATACATTCCAATACTCTACTCTTTAATTACACCATATAGGATACATTCCAATACTCTACTCTTTAATTACACCATATAAGATACATTCCAATACTTTTTAATTACACCATATAGGATACATTCCAATACTCTACTCTTTAATTACACCATATAGGATACATTCCAATACTCTACTCTTTAATTACACCATATAGGATACATTCCAATACTCTACTCTTTAATTACACCATATAGGATACATTCCAATACTCTACTCTTTAATTACACCATATAGGATACATTCCAATACTCTTTAATTACACCATATAGGATACATTCCAATACTCTTTAATTACACCATATAGGATACATTCCAATACTCTTTAATATCACCATATAGGATACATTCCAATACTCTACTCTTTAATTACACCATATAGGATACATTCCAATACTCTACTCTTTAATTACACCATATAGGATACATTCCAATACTCTACTCTTTAATTACACCATATAGGATACATTCCAATACTCTACTCTTTAATTACACCATATAGGATACATTCCAATACTCTACTCTTTAATTACACCATATAGGATACATTCCAATACTCTTTAATTACACCATATAGGATACATTCCAATACTCTTTAATTACACCATATAGGATACATTCCAATACTCTACTCTTTAATTACACCATATAGGATACATTCCAATACTCTTTAATTACACCATATAGGATACATTCCAATACTCTTTAATTACACCATATAGGATACATTCCAATACTCTACTCTTTAATTACACCATATAGGATACATTCCAATACTCTACTCTTTAATTACACCATATAGGATACATTCCAATACTCTACTCTTTAATTACACCATATAGGATACATTCCAATACTCTTTAATTACACCATATAGGATACATTCCAATAATCTTTAATTACACCATATAGGATACATTCCAATACTCTTTAATTACACCATATAGGATACATTCCAATACTCTACTCTTTAATTACACCATATAGGATACATTCCAATACTCTACTCTTTAATTACACCATATAGGATACATTCCAATACTCTACTCTTTAATTACACAATATAGGATACATTCCAATACTCTATTCTTTAATTACACCATATAGGATACATTCCAATACTCTACTCTTTAATTACACCATATAGGATACATTCCAATACTCTAATCTTTAATTACACCATATAGGATACATTCCAATACTCTACTCTTTAATTACACCATATAGGATACATTCCAATACTCTACTCTTTAATTACACAATATAGGATACATTCCAATACTCTATTCTTTAATTACACCATATAGGATACATTCCAATACTCTACTCTTTAATTACACCATATAGGATACATTCCAATACTCTACTCTTTAATTACACCATATAGGATACATTCCAATACTCTAAGTTTAATTACACCATATAGGATACATTCCAATACTCTTTAATTACACCATATAGGATACATTCCAATACTCTACTCTTTAATTACACCATATAGGATACATTCCAATACTCTACTCTATAATTACACCATATAGGATACATTCCAATACTCTACTCTTTAATTACACCATATAGGATACATTCCAATACTCTACTCTTTAATTACACCATATAGGATACATTCTAATACTCTAATCTTTAATTACACCATATTGGATACATTCCAATACTCTACTCTTTAATTACACCATATAGGATACATTCCAATACTCTAATCTTTAATAACACCATATAGGATACATTCCAATACTCTAATCTTTAATTACACCACATAGGATACATTCCAATACTCTACTCTTTAATTACACCATATAGGATACATTCCAATACTCTAATCTTTAATTACACCATATAGGATACATTCCAATACTCTTTAATTACACCATATAGGATACATTCTAATACTCTAATATTTAATTACACAATATATAATACATTCCAATACTCTACTCTTTAATTACACCATATAGGATACATTCCAATACTCTACTCTTTAATTACACCATATAGGATACATTCCAATACTCTACTCTTTAATTACACCATATAGGATACATTCCAATACTTTTTAATTACACCATATAGGATACATTCCAATACTCTACTCTTTAATTACACCATATAGGATACATTCCAATACTCTACTCTTTAATTACACCATATAGGATACATTCCAATACTCTACTCTTTAATTACACCATATAGGATACATTCCAATACTCTACTCTTTAATTACACCATATAGGATACATTCCAATACTCTTTAATTACACCATATAGGATACATTCCAATACTCTTTAATTACACCATATAGGATTCATTCCAATACTCTTTAATATCACCATATAGGATACATTCCAATACTCTACTCTTTAATTACACCATATAGGATACATTCCAATACTCTACTCTTTAATTACACCATATAGGATACATTCCAATACTCTACTCTTTAATTACACCATATAGGATACATTCCAATACTCTACTCTTTAATTACACCATATAGGATACATTCCAATACTCTTTAATTACACCATATAGGATACATTCCAATACTCTTTAATTACACCATATAGGATACATTCCAATACTCTTTAATTACACCATATAGGATACATTCCAATACTCTACTCTTTAATTACACCATATAGGATACATTCCAATACTCTTTAATTACACCATATAGGATACATTCCAATACTCTTTAATTACACCATATAGGATACATTCCAATACTCTACTCTTTAATTACACCATATAGGATACATTCCAATACTCTACTCTTTAATTACACCATATAGGATACATTCCAATACTCTACTCTTTAATTACACCATATAGGATACATTCCAATACTCTTTAATTACACCATATAGGATACATTCCAATAATCTTTAATTACACCATATAGGATACATTCCAATACTCTTTAATTACACCATATAGGATACATTCCAATACTCTACTCTTTAATTACACCATATAGGATACATTCCAATACTCTACTCTTTAATTACACCATATAGGATACATTCCAATACTCTACTCTTTAATTACACCATATAGGATACATTCCAATACTCTTTAATTACACCATATAGGATACATTCCAATACTCAACTCTTTAATTACACCATATAGGATACATTCCAATACTCTACTCTTTAATTACACCATATAGGATACATTCCAATACTCTACTCTTTAATTACACCATATAGGATACATTCCAATACTCTTTAATTACACCATATAGGATACATTCCAATACTCTACTCTATACTTACACCATATAGGATAAATTCCAATACTCTACTCTTTAATTACACCATATAGGATACATTCCAATACTCTAATCTTTAATTACACCATATAGGATACATTCCAATACTCTTTAATTACACCATATAGGATACATTCCAATACTCTTTAATTACACCATATAGGATACATTCCAATACTCTACTCTTTAATTACACAATATAGGATACATTCCAATACTCTACTCTTTAATTACACCATATAGGATACATTCCAATACTCTACTCTTTAATTACACCATATAGGATACATTCCAATACTATACTCTTTAATTACACCATATAGGATACATTCCAATACTCTAATATTTAATTACACCATATAGGATACATTCCAATACTCTAATCTTTAATTGCACCATATAGGATACATTCCAATACTCTACTCTTTAATTACACCATATAGGATACATTCCAATACTCTAATCTTTAATTACACCATATAGGATACATTCCAATACTCTAATCTTTAATTACACCATATAGGATACATTCCAATACTCTAATCTTTAATTACACCATATAGGATACATTCCAATACTCTACTCTTTAATTACACCATATAGGATACATTCCAATACTCTACTCTTTAATTACACAATATAGGATACATTCCAATACTCTATTCTTTAATTACACCATATAGGATACATTCCAATACTCTAATCTTTAATTACACCATATAGGATACATTCCAATACTCTTTAATTACACCATATAGGATACATTCCAATACTCTACTCTTTAATTACACCATATAGGATACATTCCAATACTCTACTCTTTAATTACACCATATAGGATACATTCCAATACTCTTTAATTACACCATATAGGATACATTCCAATACTCTTTAATTACACCATATAGGATACATTCCAATACTCTACTCTTTAATTACACAATATAGGATACATTCCAATACTCTACTCTTCAATTACACCATATAGGATACATTCCAATACTCTACTCTTTAATTACACCATATAGGATACATTCCAATACTCTACTCTTTAATTACACCATATAGGATACATTCCAATACTCTAATATTTAATTACACCATATAGGATACATTCCAATACTCTAATCTTTAATTGCACCATATAGGATACATTCCAATACTCTACTCTTTAATTACACCATATAGGATACATTCCAATACTCTAATCTTTAATTACACCATATAGGATACATTCCAATACTCTAATCTTTAATTACACCATATAGGATACATTCCAATACTCTAATCTTTAATTACACCATATAGGATACATTCCAATACTCTACTCTTTAATTACACCATATAGGATACATTCCAATACTCTACTCTTTAATTACACAATATAGGATACATTCCAATACTCTATTCTTTAATTACACCATATAGGATACATTCCAATACTCTACTCTTTAATTACACCATATAGGATACATTCCAATACTCTACTCTTTAATTACACCATATAGGATACATTCCAATACTCTAATCTTTAATTACACCATATAGGATACATTCCAATACTCTTTAATTACACCATATAGGATACATTCCAATACTCTACTCTTTAATTACACCATATAGGATACATTCCAATACTCTACTCTATAATTACACCATATAGGATACATTCCAATACTCTACTCTTTAATTACACCATATAGGATACATTCCAATACTCTACTCTTTAATTACACCATATAGGATACATTCTAATACTCTAATCTTTAATTACACCATATTGGATACATTTCAATACTCTACTCTTTAATTACACCATATAGGATACATTCCAATACTCTAATCTTTAATAACACCATATAGGATACATTCCAATACTCTAATCTTTAATTACACCACATAGGATACATTCCAATACTCTACTCTTTAATTACACCATATAGGATACATTCCAATACTCTAATCTTTAATTACACCATATAGGATACATTCCAATACTCTTTAATTACACCATATAGGATACATTCCAATACTCTAATATTTAATTACACAATATAGAATACATTCCAATACTCTACTCTTTAATTACACCATATAGGATACATTCCAATACTCTACTCTTTAATTACACCATATAGGATACATTCCAATACTCTACTCTTTAATTACACCATATAAGATACATTCCAATACTTTTTAATTACACCATATAGGATACATTCCAATACTCTACTCTTTAATTACACCATATAGGATACATTCCAATACTCTACTCTTTAATTACACCATATAGGATACATTCCAATACTCTACTCTTTAATTACACCATATAGGATACATTCCAATACTCTACTCTTTAATTACACCATATAGGATACATTCCAATACTCTTTAATTACACCATATAGGATACATTCCAATACTCTTTAATTACACCATATAGGATACATTCCAATACTCTTTAATTACACCATATAGGATACATTCCAATACTCTACTCTTTAATTACACCATATAGGATACATTCCAATACTCTACTCTTTAATTACACCATATAGGATACATTCCAATACTCTACTCTTTAATTACACCATATAGGATACATTCCAATACTCTACTCTTTAATTACACCATATAGGATACATTCCAATACTCTTTAATTACACCATATAGGATACATTCCAATACTCTTTAATTACACCATATAGGATACATTCCAATACTCTTTAATTACACCATATAGGATACATTCCAATACTCTACTCTTTAATTACACCATATAGGATACATTCCAATACTCTTTAATTACACCATATAGGATACATTCCAATACTCTTTAATTACACCATATAGGATACATTCCAATACTCTTTAATTACACCATATAGGATACATTCCAATACTCTACTCTTTAATTACACCATATAGGATACATTCCAATACTCTACTCTTTAATTACACCATATAGGATACATTCCAATACTCTACTCTTTAATTACACCATATAGGATACATTCCAATACTCTTTAATTACACCATATAGGATACATTCCAATACTCAACTCTTTAATTACACCATATAGGATACATTCAAATACTCTACTCTTTAATTACACCATATAGGATACATTCCAATACTCTACTCTTTAATTACACCATATAGGATACATTCCAATACTCTTTAATTACACCATATAGGATACATTCCAATACTCTACTCTTTAATTACACCATATAGGATAAATTCCAATACTCTACTCTTTAATTACACCATATAGGATACATTCCAATACTCTAATCTTTAATTACACCATATAGGATACATTCCAATACTCTTTAATTACACCATATAGGATACATTCCAATACTCTTTAATTACACCATATAGGATACATTCCAATACTCTACTCTTTAATTACACAATATAGGATACATTCCAATACTCTACTCTTTAATTACACCATATAGGATACATTCCAATACTCTACTCTTTAATTACACCATATAGGATACATTCCAATACTATACTCTTTAATTACACCATATAGGATACATTCCAATACTCTAATATTTAATTACACCATATAGGATACATTCCAATACTCTAATCTTTAATTGCACCATATAGGATACATTCCAATACTCTACTCTTTAATTACACCATATAGGATACATTCCAATACTCTAATCTTTAATTACACCATATAGGATACATTCCAATACTCTAATCTTTAATTACACCATATAGGATACATTCAAATACTCTAATCTTTAATTACACCATATAGGATACATTCCAATACTCTACTCTTTAATTACACCATATAGGATACATTCCAATACTCTACTCTTTAATTACACAATATAGGATACATTCCAATACTCTATTCTTTAATTACACCATATAGGATACATTCCAATACTCTAATCTTTAATTACACCATATAGGATACATTCCAATACTCTTTAATTACACCATATAGGATACATTCCAATACTCTACTCTTTAATTACACCATATAGGATACATTCCAATACTCTACTCTTTAATTACACCATATAGGATACATTCCAATACTCTTTAATTACACCATATAGGATACATTCCAATACTCTACTCTTTAATTACACCATATAGGATACATTCCAATACTCTACTCTTTAATTACACCATATAGGATACATTCCAATACTCTACTCTTTAATTACACCATATAGGATACATTCCAATACTCTTTAATTACACCATATAGGATACATTCCAATACTCTACTCTTTAATTACACCATATAGGATACATTCCAATACTCTTTAATTACACCATATAGGATACATTCCAATACTCTACTCTTTAATTACACCATATAGGATACATTCCAATACTCTACTCTTTAATTACACCATATAGGATACATTCCAATACTCTACTCTTTAATTACACCATATAGGATACATTCCAATACTCTACTCTTTAATTACACCATATAGGATACATTCCAATACTCTTTAATTACACCATATATGATACATTCCAATACTCTACTCTTTAATTATACCATATAGGATACATTCCAATACTCTTTAATTACACCATATAGGATACATTCCAATACTCTACTCTTTAATTACACCATATAGGATACATTCCAATACTCTACTCTATAATTACACCATATAGGATACATTCCAATACTCTACTCTTTAATTACAACATATAGGATACATTCCAATACTCTACTCATTCCATGCAGGTTCAAAACAACGACGTGTACTTTCATCTTCTATGTGTATGTTGTGGTAAAATGAAGATTGCGGAGACCATAGGTGGAAATGGCAGTACATTTCTAGATTTGGATGGTTTTGATCTGGTACTGTAATTCACATCAATGCAAAAACTTAGCACCCAGAGGTTCCACAGTGGTGATTTATTGTGTGTGTTTGTGTGTTATCCCGGCATGTTCAGGTCTTTCATTTTACATTTACATTTACATTGTAGTCATTTAGCAGACACTCTTATCCAGAGCGACTTACAGTTAGTGAGTGCACACATACAAATAAAAATAAATTAATACTGGCCCCCCGTGGGAATCGAACCCACGACCCTGGCGTTGCAAGCGCCGTGCTCTACCAACTGAGCTACACGGGGCCCAAGAAGTAACCGCCTTTATGAACTCTATTCTCCCTGTGCTTACTGAGCGCACGGTATTCCATCATAGTTTCCATCACAACATATCATTTTGAAGGTATTATTACACAACCATAACACCTTTATAATAATAATATAATATGCCATTTAGCAGAAGCTTTTATCCAAAGCGACGTACAGTCATGTGTGCATACATTTGTCTTGTTTTTCACGTATGGGTGGTCCCGGGGATCGAATCCACTACCCTGGCGTTACAAGCGCCATGCTCAACAAATTGAGCTACAGAGGACCTTGACATCAACACGCTGAGTGACAACTGACGTTTACAATTTAGGATTCAATACAACTCAAACTGTAACAAGTTGCCTTTATCACTATTCTGATATCTATTCAAATACCCATATTATAATGAAGAAATGAATAATAACAGATATGGAAGCATATACCATTTAATTTGAATGATGTCAGATATATGCTTCCATAAACAGAGGCCCCCCACATGGGGTATGATGTAGCTGTGTCAAGAATGGGTAAGATGTTACATTAGGCCTTCCATACAGTACCATTCATAAAAAAACACACGTTAAACCAGTGTTGGGGAGCAGTGATCTAAATGTAGTTCAACTAGTAATGTAACTACATTTAGCAGTAGCTTGCTGGTAGTTGAACTACATTCAAATATGGGTAGTGTAGTGTTGCCATGTAGCGGTGTAGCTAACTACTGGTATCACACATCAAACGTATTTTTCAAAAACAAAATAAAATATGGGGGAAGTAGGCAACAATCTCCTTTCTTTTTCAGCATCAGACCTGCTTCATTCTCACTTGAAACATAGTTTTTCTGCTTAATAAGCTAAATTACACATTTTGTTAACATCTGACCCCAGAGTGATCTTTTTACATTTACATTTTAGTCATTTAGCAGACGCTCTTATCGAGAGCGACTTACAGTTAGTGAATACATATACATATATATATATTTTTTTATACTGCCCCCCCGTGGGAATCGAACCCACAACCCTGGCGTTGCAAACGCCATGCTCTATCAACTGAGCTACATCCCTGCCGGCCATTCCCTCCCCTACCCTGGACGACGCTGGGCCAATTGTGCGCCGCCCATGAGTCTCCTGGTCGCAGCCGGCTGCGACAGAGCCTGGATTCGAACCAGGATCTCTAGTGGCACAGTTAGCACTGCGATGCAGTGCCTTAGACCACTGCACCACTCAGGAGTTGTTCTGTCCTTTCCAAGCTTTTATTTATTTCAGCTTACATTCCCAGTGGGTCAGAAGTTTACATACACTCAATTAGTATTTGGTAGCATTGCCTTCCACAAGCTTCCCACAATAATTTTGGTGAATTCTGGCCAATTTCTCCTGACAGAGCTGGTGTAACTGAGTCAGGTTTGCAGGCCTCCTTGCTCGCACACGCTTTTTCAGTTCTGCCCACAAATTTTCTATAGAATTGAGGTTAGGGATTTGTGATGGCCACTCCAATACCTTGACTTTGCTATCCTTAAGCCATTTTGCTACAACTTTGGAAGTATGCTTGGGGTCATTGTCCATTTGGAAGACCCATTTGCGACCAAGCTTTAACTTGTTGGGAATAGGGTGTTGCTTCAATATATCCACATAATTTTCCTTCCTCATGATGCCATCTATTTTGTGAAGTGCACCAGTCCCTCCTGCAGCAAAGCACCCCCTCAGCATGATGCTGCCACCCCCGTAGCTTGGTAAACTATCTTTTCAGAGTAGCTTCCCCAACACATAATTGTTGTTAGCTTCCTAAATGGTGCAGTACCTACTCCTAGAAACATCAGATCCATTTATTTGAACCTCAGAGGAGCTTTGGCTATGTGGCTCAAAACACCAAGAGCTTTAGGAAAAACTGTTATAGAGTATACTGTATTTCCGTCTTCAAGATATGCAGCACGGTAGTTCAGGGGGCCATGCTCCTCTCCCTCTATTACATTTATCCAGCTAAACAAACTAAATCTAATGAACAAGTAGTATTAGAAATGACCCTGCTGTTTACTTTTAAAATATACCGCTTCTGTACTTCTGAGGGCCACTGTATGCCCCTCTTACTCCACAGAAGTTGTCTCACCTCAACGTCAACACATTGACTTTATTGTTATTTACGTCTTCAAGGTAGTTCAGAGGGCCCACTGCTACTGTGCAAAGCTCGTTCTGTCTCTCACGCCAAATAAACAGTCTCAGCAGTCCCAGAAGTAGTGGGGCGGAGGGGCCTCCATTCCCGGCCCCTGATTGGACCACAGGCCCCTGAATGGCTCCATTGAGTACCACAGGAGGAATTTGGGGAGACTCTCTCTCTCTATTTCTCTCTCTCTCCCTCTTTCCCTCGCTCTCTCTCTTTCTCTCGCTCTCTCCCTCTAGCTGCCTCTCTCTCTCTCTCTTTCTCTTTCTCTCTTTCATTCTCTTTTGGTCGACAGTAGAGGAATGTGTGTGATTTGGCTAAAAAGCTGACCACTCACTTCGCAGTCACGCAGCCAACCTCCTTCTCTCCTTCTCCCTCTCCCTCCCTCTCCCTCTCTCTCTACCCCTTCTTTCCTTTCCCTTTCTTTCACTCCTTGTTGCGTTTCCTGTTGTTCTGCGGTTGTGAACCTCGTGAACTGTTAATCCTGCGGTCAGTCAGTCAGTCAGTCAGTACATTGGTCTGTACATCACAGGAGCCATGGTGGTAGTAAACAGCTCAGGGGAGAGGTGGAGGCTGGTGTTATTGGGGGCTCTCCTCATCTGTGGGTTAAACCTGGAGTTTTGTAAGGGACTTTATTTCGTTTCTGTGTGGCTGTGGGTGTGGATCATGTGCATTCCTAAACAAACAGTAGGCTAGTGAGGTGCAGGAGATTAGTAGATGGTTGCATTACTCTGACTTACTGTGAACTTGGTATTTCTTGTGTTAATTACATTTGATTTGGTTTCACCTTATGCCATTTGCGACCAAGCTTTAACTTCTTGACTGATGTCTTGAGATGTTCCTTCAATATATCCACATAATTTTCCTTCCTCATCATGCCATCTATTTTGTGAAGTGCACCAGTCTCTCCTGCAGCAAAGCACCCCCAGAGCATGATGCTGCCACCCCCGTGCTTTACTGTTGGGATGGTGTTCTTCGGCTTGCAAGCGTCCCCCTTTTTCCTCCAAACATAACGATGGTCATTATGGCCAAACAGTTCTATTTTTGTTTCATCAGACCAGAGGACATTTCTCCAAAAAGTACAATCTTTGTCCCCATGTGCAGTTGCAAACCGTAGTCTGGCTTTTTTATGGCGGTTTTGGAGCAGTGGCTTCTTCCTTACTGAGCGGCCTTTCAGGTTATGTCGATATAGGACTCGTTTTACTGTGGATACTTTTGTACCTGTTTCCTCCAGCATCTTCACAAGGTCCTTTGCTCTTGTTCTGGGATTTATTTGCACTTTTCGCACCAAAGTACGTTCATCTCTAGGAGACAGAACGCGTCTCCTTCCTGAGCGGTATGACGGCTGCGTGGTCCCATGGTGTTTATACTTGCGTACTATTGTTTGTACAGATGAACGTGGTACCTTCAGGCGTTTGGAAATTGCTCCCAAGGATGAACCAGACTTGTGGAGGGTCTTAAAAAATTTTTAGGAGGTCTTGGCTGATTCCTTTTGATTTTCCCATGATATCAAGCAAAGAGGCACTGAGGTTGAAGGTAGGCCTTGAAATACATCCACAGGTACACCTCCAATTGACTCAAATGATGTCAATTAGCCTATCAGAAGCTTCTAAAGCCATGACATCCTTTTCTGTCATTTTCAAAGCTGTTTAAAGGCACAGTCAACTTAGTGTATGTCAACTTCTGACCCACTGGAATTGTGATACAGTGAATTATAAGTGGAATAATCTGTCTGTAAACAATTGTTGGAAAAATGACTTGTGTCATGCACAAAGTAGATGTCCTAACCGACTTGCCAAAACTATAGTTTGTTAATAAGAAATGTGTGTAGTTGTTGAAAAAACGAGTTTTAATGACTCCAACCTAAGTATATGTAAACTTCCGTCTTCAACTGTAGGTATGCATGTAGCTTTTTCTCCTACTTCTAGTTTTACTGGAACTGTCATATGTATTTGCTGCGTTTGTCTTGAAAATCCTACTGTCTTTCCATATTTGCCTGATATGGGGAGGTGCGAGGCATAATTTGGACTTGACACATGAGTAAGTTGCTCCAGTATCTATCATCATTGGGGCGCCTCTTTTACTCACCTGAACCTGCAGCATAGGTTCTTCATCAGCCTGCATAGTTACTGCCACTCGCTGACCCTCCAATCTACGATTCTCTGGACATCCCTAGTATCCCTGATTTGGTCTATCCCCACGGGTTCACTGGGCCCTGTGGAGCCTGCGTCTGAGACTGCCGCCATGCATCCGAACTGGGGCCATTCCTTTGCCAATTGCCATGATGTGGTTGCCTAGGCAGCCGTGGGTTGTTAGGACAATCCCTTCTCACATGTCCTGATTGATTGCACCCCCCCCCAGCAGACACCTGGACGTCGTCCTGGTCCACCATTCTGGTATGTCTGCTGCTTTGGTTGGTGCCCTTGATTCCTCAGTCCGCTTTTATTTATTTTGTTTTGCCACTGTCCAGGGGGATTGTTGTGTGTACACATTCACTACCGGTGCGGCAGGAGCTCTTTGGCCTTGCTGTTGAGGCGGTATTTGTGGACCTCCTTGGAGAACAGGTGCCATGGCACCCTCTTCTCTTTTGACGGTGTCGGAGTAATCACTGGAGCTTATGTTTTCTTTTTGTACCTTTCTTGTCAGCTCTTCCAGCTGCATCTGTCCCAGTTTTCTCAGAATCTCTCTCTGCACTGCTTCGCCAGTTTCCGTTCATCCCTGCTGTATTTCTCCATTGCGTGGATAATACGGTCGCAGAATTCCTTGTGTGATTCTGACGTTAGTCCCACTAGATCTTCCAGTCTGCTTCTGATAGGCGTTGGCATTGCTTCCATCAGTGCTGTCTTGAATAGTGTTGTCATCAGTGGATCCCACTCTGGGTCTTTTTCTGTTTTCTTGTCGCCACCTCTTGAGCTGATCCTCTAGGTAGTTTGCAGGGTTTTCTTTATCCTCCAATGGTTCCCCTCTCAGTGCTTTAGGGTCTATTTTGGCTGGATACTCTATTCTCAGATTGTGCCATAGTCCTGATAAAAGTCCTTTGGATAAAAGCGTCTGCTAAATGGCATGTTATTATATTATTTATAAAAAGAACATATTTCGATCTGCTTATTCATCAAGAGTTTCTCCAATATTCTGTACTGTCCAATTTCTTCCTATTATTCCAGACCAATCTACATATGGCCACTCTTCTCTTGCTTCCACTAAATTGGTTATTTCTGTTATCGCTCTCAGCTGAAAGTTGTTATATTCCTCAATTAATGAAATTCTTCTTCCTAATATATCTTCATACTCTGCATCTTTCCAAAAAATGAGATTTTATCCCTTGCCGTTCCTTTTGATATTCTTCTTATCCTTGTTTCATTACTGGATCAATGACACATGTAATAACTGTATCGCATTAGATTGTAACTTTTTCTGATAATGTTGTAATTGTAGCCTGTTGCATTAATTTAGTTAAACTATATAAATGTGTTGTTTAACAAATCTAGAACCTACATAAAGTTTGGTGCTATCCCATCAGCGTAATAGTCAAAAAACTACCTGCACTCCGCTGGTCCACGTAACGAAAAAACAAATGATCGTTTTAGAATTCACCAACTATTTGCGTACATCACTGGTGTTACGCAAACTATAGAATAAAGTAATAACAATTAGAATGTGTCAAAGAAATGTTTTCCATTCAAATATTCAGACTCCTGCTTCAAATGTCTCTTACAGTCCAGCAAGTACGACTCTCTTTTACCCGCGAACTAAAACATGGCATTAGTAAAGTCTATTCACAAACCACCAATAACTAATAGTATATTTGCATTCATTCTACCACATACATACGGTAACTCTACCACATAAATACAGTAATTATACCACATACATACAGTAACTCTATCACACAAATACAGTAACTCTACCACATATATACGGTAACTCTACCACAGACATACAGTAATTATACCACATAAATACAGTAACTCTACCACATAAATACAGTAACTCTACCACATATATACGGTAACTCTACCACATAAATACAGTAATTATACCACATAAATACAGTAACTCTACTACATACATACAGTAACTAATGGCTGTATTACATTTTAATTGCTTATTTTACCAGGTAAATTGACTCATTTACAGCAACAACCTGGGGAATAGTTACAGGAGAGAGAATGAATGAGCCAGTTGGAAGCTGGGGATGATTAGGTGGCCATGATGGTCAGATTGGGAATTTAGCCAGGACACTGGGGTTAACAAACCCTACTCTTACAATAAGTGCCATGGTATCTTTTAGAGACCACAGAGGGTCAGGACACCCATTTAACATCCCCATCCAAAAGACGACACCCAACAGAGGGCAATGTCCCCAATCACTGCCATGGGGCCATATATTTTTTTTAGACCAGAGGAAATAGTGCCTCCTACTTCCAGCAGCGTCTGGTCTCCCATTCAGGGACCGATCAGGCCCAATCCTGCTTAGCTTCAGAGGAAAGCCAGAAGTGGGATGCAGGGTGGTGGTATCAATCTGTAGGCCTATCTATCGCTGAAGCGTTACAGATTGCGCAATAGAAATGTAAAGGTAACACTGCCTTTAAATGTTAATCGCGCTGTAACGCTGAACCTCTGCGGTACGGATTGAATTGAGCCCTAGCTCTATAATATGTTGTTTTTGCACAGTGTGTCTGTGATGTCAGCTTGTGATTAGGTCATCTCTGTGATGTCAGCTTGTGATTAGGTCATCTCTGTGATGTCAGCTTGTGATTAGGTCATCTCTGTGATGTCAGCTTGTGATTAGGTCATCTCTGGATTGTCAGCTTGTGATTAGGTAATCTCTGTGATGTCAGCTTGTGATTAGGTCATCTCTGTGATGTCAGCTTGTGATTAGGTCATCTCTGTGATGTCAGCTTGTGATTAGGTCATCTCTGTGATGTCAGCTTGTGATTAGGTAATCTCTGTGATGTCAGTTTGTGATTAGGTCATCTCTGTGATGTCAGCTTGTGATTAGGTAATCTCTGTGATGTCAGTTTGTGATTAGGTCATCTATGTGATGTCAGCTTGTGATTAGGTCATCTCTGTGATGTCAGTTTGTGATTAGGTCATCTCTGTGATGTCAGCTTGTGATTAGGTCATCTCTGTGATGTCAGCTTGTGATTAGGTCATCTCTGTGATGTCAGCTTGTGATTAGGTCATCTCTGTGATGTCAGCTTGTGATTAGGTCATCTCTGTGATGTCAGCTTGTGATTACTCTGTGATGTCAGCTTGTGATTAGGTCATCTATGTGATGTCAGCTTGTGATTAGGTCATCTCTGTGATGTCAGTTTGTGATTAGGTCATCTCAGTGATGTCAGCTTGTGATTAGGTCATCTCTGTGATGTCAGTTTGTGATTATGTCATCTCTGTGATGTCAGCTTGTGATTACTCTGTGATGTCAGCTTGTGATTAGGTCATCTCTGTGATGTCAGCTTGTGATTAGGTCATCTCTGTGATGTCAGCTTGTGATTACTCTATGATGTCAGCTTGTGATTAGGTCATCTATGTGATGTCAGCTTGTGATTAGGTCATCTCTGTGATGTCAGTTTGTGATTAGGTCATCTCTGTGATGTCAGCTTGTGATTAGGTCATCTCTGTGATGTCAGCTTGTGATTAGGTCATCTCTGTGATGTCAGCTTGTGATTACTCTGTGATGTCAGCTTGTGATTAGGTCATCTATGTGATGTCAGCTTGTGATTAGGTCATCTCTGTGATGTCAGTTTGTGATTAGGTCATCTCAGTGATGTCAGCTTGTGATTAGGTCATCTCTGTGATGTCAGTTTGTGATTATGTCATCTCTGTGATGTCAGCTTGTGATTACTATGTGATGTCAACTTGTGATTAGGTCATCTATGTGATGTCAGCTTGTGATTAGGTCATCTCTGTGATGTCAGTTTGTGATTAGGTCATCTCAGTGATGTCAGCTTGTGATTAGGTCATCTCTGTGATGTCAGTTTGTGATTATGTCATCTCTGTGATGTCAGCTTGTGATTACTCTGTGATGTCAGCTTGTGATTAGGTCATCTCTGTGATGTCAGCTTGTGATTAGGTCATCTCTGTGATGTCAGCTTGTGATTACTCTGTGATGTCAGCTTGTGATTAGGTCATCTATGTGATGTCAGCTTGTGATTAGGTCATCTCTGTGATGTCAGTTTGTGATTAGGTCATCTCTGTGATGTCAGCTTGTGATTAGGTCATCTCTGTGATGTCAGCTTGTGATTATGTCATCTCTGTGATTCTTCTTCTTTACAGATAACAAACTAGACTAATCCAGGAACACTCACACTTGACTTTTTTCCCCCCTTACTATCTCTGACTTTGCTGATTGCTACTTCTTTTGGGGAAAAGTGTACTCACTATGACTGTGGTATGGGGTTGTCCCACCTAGCTATCTTAAGATGAATGCGCTAACTGTAAATCGCTCTGGATAAGAGCTTCTGCTAAATGACTAAAATGTAAATGTAGACAGTGCTTAATTTGAGCCGGAACCTGCCGGAACAGGATCCGGGACCTCTCAGATTTGACTATGTTCGTTCAGCATTAAATTAATGTTGCCTCCTCGTTATTTCTCCCCAGAAAGACCATCATGTAAAAGCGCGATCATCCTTCTGTGTAATCATCCTGCCACACTGATTCCAGACCTGCTCTCTTATTTATACGTACAGGTTATGGGGAGGGCCGGTGGGATAAGTAACTGATCTTGACACAGGTCTTGGTAGTGGTGGTCAACTAGTGAAGAGGTCCATACGTAATCACGTCACGCAACCTATGCTAGTCGCCTCCCTACTGATTTTTAAATGTGGGAAAGCCAAATAACAAATGGATCAGAAAAGGTAAGTGGGAGGTGTTGAAAACTAAGGTAGGAAAATTGTTTTCCTTTACAAACCTTGTTCTGTACTGTGAAGGTAATCTGAATATGTGATTCATATTATGACATAGGCAGGAGGCCTATATATTCTCATATGTATGTTCTGCTGTAGCCTACATTGATTTATTTTTTATTTGAAGTTATATTCCAATATTGTGATATTCTACTGCTACATTGATGTCTTGAAAATTATATGAAATTCGGGTCTTGTAAGTCCCACGGCTGAGTATTTGTGCATATGCGTATGGTGGGTGTTCTAAAATTGTTGCTGTACACTGATGCCAAATGCTTTGAATTAATCAGCACCTTGGAGAGTGCTGTCCATTTCACCACTATAGATAGGAGGCTACTTGGAGAGTGCTGTCCATTTCACCACCATAGATAGGAGGCTACTTGGATAGTGCTGTCCATTTCACCACCATAGATAGGAGGCTACTTGGAGAGTGCTGTCCATTTCACCACCATAGATAGGAGGCTACTTGGAGAGTGCTGTCCATTTCACCACTATAGATAGGAGGCTACTTGGAGAGTGCTGTCCATTTCACCACTATAGATAGGAGGCTACTTGGAGAGTGCTGTCCATTTCACCACTATAGATAGGAGGCTACTTGGAGAGTGCTGTCCATTTCACCACTATAGATAGGAGGCTACTTGGAGAGTGCTGTCCATTTCACCACTATAGATAGGAGGCTACTTGGCTGTTTACTCTGTCTGCTGCGTTGCTATGTGCAAAGTATCAGCTTCTCCTTCAAGGGCTCCAGTTCAGCCTTTACTCTCTCCTTCATCTCAGATAGGCTATGGGCTGATTCAATCCATATCACTGAAGTATCGCGGAAGACCTGCGTTAAAAATGTGAAGATAATTTCAGATTGCGC
>NW_028161624.1:893367-899490 GCF_964263955.1 Coregonus lavaretus | reverse complement strand
GTTATTGGACTAAATGCAGTTTGTGTGTGCTGCCCTGCCCTGCCCTGCCCTGATCAAATCAAATAATGGACATTGCGTTTCCCTCAAAATGTAGGCAGTACATACAGCCTTTGTTTTTAGTCTAGGAGACTGTCAATGTCTGTAGTCCATTAGGGCACTATAAAATCCCTTCAATGTTTTGCCTGATTCCGTTAATTCCCAAGTTCCCTTTTCTCCGTTTAGATTTCCCCGTTGACCGTTTGTCCCTGTTTTGGCAGGTTTTCGCTCTCAAAAGTACACCTTTTTAATAGCAAAACAGCACAATTGGATGTTCTATGTCCACAACAATGTTTAAACCCTATCAGGTGACCATTTTTGAGGTCTGGGAAAAATGGAAGACATTTAGATTTTGGGGTGTAGTTACCCTTAAATGCAAGCGTGCACCAGGAAGAGACCTTTGTTTGGTTAAGCGGTGTTGCTGTAGGACAAATGGCCACTGGAGTGATGCAAATGATCACGGTATAATTCTGCCAGGCAGGCATAGGCTACTTTGTAGTTAACATTTACTTGCGAAGGTTTTGGGGGAAAGCCATTCCTTCCCTACCAGAAGAAGGTTATCATTAGCATCATCGCTAACGGCTACACAAAGTGTAGACATACGCGCGCACCGCACACATGCACACAGACAGGGGCATTCCTGTGCCCTTTCAGAAAGTTCATGGAAATACCAATCACTGATGCATTTTGTTCATGTCTTATGATTGGCTTGGGCAAATTAATATGTTTTCTAACAAGTTGAATAGATTTAGTTGATTTCCTACTAAGTTCAATAAATGTTTGAATATTGTTGAATTTGGGTTTAATTACATTTTACATTTACATTTTAGTCATTTAGCAGACGCTCTTAACCAGAGCGACTTACAGGAGCAATTAGGGTTAAGTGCCTTGCTCAAGGGCACATTAACGTCATTTAGCAGACGCTCTTAGCCAGAGCGACTCACAAATTGGTGCGTTCACCCTATAGCCAGTGGGATAACCACTTTACAATTTGGGGGGGGGGGGGGGGGGGGTTAGAAGGAATACTTTATCCTATCCCAGGTATTCCTTAAAGAGGTGGGGTTTCAAATGTCTCCGGAAGGTGGTGAGTGACTCCGCTGTCCTGGCGTCGTGAGGGAGCTTGTTCCACCATTGGGGTGCCAGAGCAGCGAACAGTTTTGACTGGGCTGAGCGGGAGCTGTGCTTCCGCAGAGGAAGGGGAGCCAGCAGGCCAGAGGTGGATGAACGCAATGTCCTCGTTTGGGTGTAGGGACTGATCAGAGCCTGAAGGTACAGAGGTGCCGTTCCCCTCACTGCTCCATAGGCAAGCACCATGGTCTTGTAGCGGATGCGAGCTTCAACTGGAAGCCAGTGGAGTGTGCGGAGGAGGGGGGTGACGTGAGAGAACTTGGGAAGGTTGAACACCAGACGGGCTGCGGCATTCTGGATGAGTTGTAGGGGTTTAATGGCACAGGCAGGGAGCCCAGCCAACAGCGAGTTGCAGTAGTCCAGACGGGAGATGACAAGTGCCTGGACCAGGACCTGCGCCGCTTCCTGTGTAAGGCAGGGTCGCACTCTCCGAATGTTGTAGAGCATGAACCTGCAGGAGCGGGTCACCGCCTTGATGTTGGCGGAGAACGACAGGGTGTTGTCCAGGGTCACGCCTAGGCTCTTCGCACTCTGGGAGGAGGACACAGCGGAGTTGTCAACCGTGATGGCGAGATCATGGAACGGGCAGTCCTTCCCCGGGAGGAAGAGCAGCTCCGTCTTGCCAGGGTTCAGCTTGAGGTGGTGATCCGTCATCCATACTGATATGTCTGCCAGACATGCAGAGATGCGATTCGCCACCTGGTTATCAGAAGGGGGAAAGGAGAAGATTAGTTGTGTATCGTCAGCGTAGCAATGATAGGAGAGACCATGTGAGGATATGACAGAGCCAAGTGACTTGGTGTATAGGGAGAAAAGGAGAGGGCCCAGAACCGATCCCTGGGGGACACCAGTGGTGAGAGCACGTGGTGCGGAGACAGCTTCCCGCCACGCCACTTGGTAGGAGCGACCGGTCAGGTAGGACGCAATCCAGGAGTGAGCCGCGCCGGAGATGCCCATCTCGGAGAGGGTGGAGAGGAGGATCTGATGGTTCACAGTATCAAAGGCAGCAGACAGGTCTAGAAGGACAAGAGCAGAGGAGAGAGAGTTAGCTTTAGCAGTGCGGAGAGTCTCCGTGACACAGAGAAGAGCAGTCTCAGTTGAATGACCAGTCCTGAAACCTGATTGGTTTGGATCAAGAAGGTCATTCTGAGAGAGATAGCAAGAGAGTTGGCTAAAGACGGCACGCTCAATAGTTTTGGAAAGAAAAGAAAGAAGGGATACTGGTCTGTAGTTGTTGACATCAGTGGGGTCGAGTGTTGGTTTTTTGAGGAGGGGAGCAACTCTCGCTCTCTTGAAGACGGAAGGGACATGGCCAGCGGTCAAGGATGAGTTGATCAGCGAGGTGAGGTAGGGGAGAAGGTCACCGGAGATGGTCTGGAGAAGGGAGGAGGGGATGGGGTCAAGCGGGCAGGTTGTTGGGCGGCCTGCAGTCACAAGTCGCAGGATTTTATCTGGAGAGAGAGGGGAGAAAGAAGTCAAAGCATAGGGTAGGGCAGTGTGAGCAGGACCAGCAGTGTTATTAGACTTAACAAACGAGGATCGGATGTCGTCAACCTTCTTTTCAAAGTGGTTGACGAAGTCATCCACAGAGAGAGAGGAGGTGGGGGGGGGGGGAGGAGGATTCAGGAGGGAGGAAAATGTGGCAAAGAGCTTCCTAGGGTTAGAGGCAGATGCTTGGAATTTAGAGTGGTAGAAGGTGGCCTTAGCAGCAGAAACAGATGAAGAAAATGTAGAGAGGAGGGAGTGAAAAGATGCCAGGTCGGTAGGGAGTTTAGTTTTCTTCCATTTCCGCTCCGCTGCCCGGAGCTCTGTTCTGTGAGCTCGCAGTGAGTCATCAAGCCACGGAGCTGGGGGGGAGGACCGAGCCGGCCGGGAGGATAGGGGACACAGAGAGTCAAAGGATGCAGAAAGGGAGGAGAGGAGGGTTGAGGAGGCAGAATCAGGAGATTGGAGGGAGAAGGATTGAGCAGAGGGAAGAGATGATAGGATGGAAGAGGAGAGAGTAGTGGGAGAGAGAGAGCGAAGGTTGCGGCGGCGCATTACCATCTGTGTAGGGGCAGAGTGAGTAGTGTGGGAGGAGAGCGAGAGAGAAAAGGAAACAAAGTAGTGGTCGGAGACTTGGAGGGGAGTTGCAGTGAGATTAGTAGAGGAGCAGCATCTAGTGAAGATGAGGTCAAGCGTATTGCCTGCCTTGTGAGTAGGGGGGGACGGTGAGAGGGTGAGGTCAAAAGAGGAGAGGAGTGGAAAGAAGGAGGCAGAGAGAAATGAGTCAAACGTGGACATAGGGAGGTTGAAATCCCCCAAAACTGTGAGGGGTGAGCCATCCTCAGGAAAGGAACTTATCAAGGCGTCAAGCTCGTTGATGAACTCTCCAAGGGAACCTGGAGGGCGATAGATGACAAGGATATTAAGCTTAAATGGGTTAGTGACTGTGACAGCATGGAATTCAAATGAGGAGATAGACAGATGGGTTAGGGGAAAAATTGAGAATGTCCACTTGGGAGAGATGAGGATTCCTGTACCACCACCCCTCTGACCAGATGCTCTCGGGGTATGCGAGAACACATGGTCAGACGAGGAGAGAGCAGTAGGAGTAGCCGTGTTTTCAGTGGTGATCCATGTTTCCGTCAGCGCCAGGAAGTCGAGGGACTGGAGGTTGGCATAGGCTGGGATGAAGTCAGCTTTGTTGGCAGCAGAACGGCAGTTCCAGAGGCTGCCTGCGACCTGGAACTCCAGGTGAGGGGTGCGAGCAGGGACCACCAGGTTGGAGAGGCAGCAGCCGCGCGATGTTGTGCGTTGTTTGTGTAGCCTGTGCAGAGACGAGAGAACAGGGATAGGCAGAGGCATAGTTGACAGGCTGTAGCAAATGGCTACAAAAATGTCTGGATTCCGTGATTCGGTCCGCAACGCCTATTTTATAGGGCCCTAGTCCATGAACTTGTCATAAGTCAACATAGGATATGCCCTCTTCCACCCCCACAAGACTCAAATATATATATATATATATATATATATATATATATATATATATATATATATATATATATATATATATATCTTGGAAATGTAAGCAAGGTTTGAGCTTCTTCAGTCTGTGTCATAAAGTGGATACTTTTCTGTGTCTCGTTCAGAGTGAGTGACACATTGACTTTATATAGTGTACCAAGAGTTGTTCCCTCGCTTACGGCCATACCAGCCTGAATATGCCCGATCTCGTCCGATCTTGGAAGCTAAGCAGGGTTGGGCCTGGTTAGTACTTGGATGGGAGACCGCCTAGGAATACCAGGTGCTGTAAGCTTTTTGTCCCAGTAGAGCGTGCTCTTGTGTCATGGAGCAATTGCCTTTTATTTATCACCCTAATAATATCATGGATTGTTATTGGACTAAATGCAGTTTGTGTGTGCTGCCCTGCCCTGCCCTGCCCTGCCCTGATCAAATCAAATAATGGACATTGCGTTTCCCTCAAAATGTAGGCAGTACATACAGCCTTTGTTTTTAGTCTAGGAGACTGTCAATGTCTGTAGTCCATTAGGGCACTATAAAATCCCTTCAATGTTTTGCCTGATTCCGTTAATTCCCAAGTTCCCTTTTCTCCGTTTAGATTTCCCCGTTGACCGTTTGTCCCTGTTTTGGCAGGTTTTCGCTCTCAAAAGTACACCTTTTTAATAGCAAAACAGCACAATTGGATGTTCTATGTCCACAACAATGTTTAAACCCTATCAGGTGACCATTTTTGAGGTCTGGGAAAAATGGAAGACATTTAGATTTTGGGGTGTAGTTACCCTTAAATGCAAGCGTGCACCAGGAAGAGACCTTTGTTTGGTTAAGCGGTGTTGCTGTAGGACAAATGGCCACTGGAGTGATGCAAATGATCACGGTATAATTCTGCCAGGCAGGCATAGGCTACTTTGTAGTTAACATTTACTTGCGAAGGTTTTGGGGGAAAGCCATTCCTTCCCTACCAGAAGAAGGTTATCATTAGCATCATCGCTAACGGCTACACAAAGTGTAGACATACGCGCGCACCGCACACATGCACACAGACAGGGGCATTCCTGTGCCCTTTCAGAAAGTTCATGGAAATACCAATCACTGATGCATTTTGTTCATGTCTTATGATTGGCTTGGGCAAATTAATATGTTTTCTAACAAGTTGAATAGATTTAGTTGATTTCCTACTAAGTTCAATAAATGTTTGAATATTGTTGAATTTGGGTTTAATGTCTGGATTCCGTGATTCGGTCCGCAACGCCTATTTTATAGGGCCCTAGTCCATGAACTTGTCATAAGTCAACATAGGATATGCCCTCTTCCACCCCCACAAGACTCAATATATATATATATATATATATATATATATATATATATATATATATATATATATATCTATCTTGGAAATGTAAGCAAGGTTTGAGCTTCTTCAGTCTGTGTCATAAAGTGGATACTTTTCTGTGTGTCGTTCAGAGTGAGTGACACATTGACTTTATATAGTGTACCAAGAGTTGTTCCCTCGCTTACGGCCATACCAGCCTGAATACGCCTGATCTCGTCCGATCTCGGAAGCTAAGCAGGGTTGGGCCTGGTTAGTACTTGGATGGGGGAACCGCCTGGGAATACCAGGTGCTGTAAGCTTTTTGTCCCAGTAGAGCGTGCTCTTGTGTCATGGAGCAATTGCCTTTTATTTATCACCCTAATAATATCATGTATTGTTATTGGACTAAATGCAGTTTGTGTGTGCTGCCCTGCCCTGCCCTGCCCTGATCAAATCAAATAATGGACATTGCGTTTCCCTCAAAATGTAGGCAGTACATACAGCCTTTGTTTTTAGTCTAGGAGACTGTCAATGTCTGTAGTCCATTAGGGCACTATAAAATCCCTTCAATGTTTTGCCTGATTCCGTTAATTCCCAAGTTCCCTTTTCTCCGTTTAGATTTCCCCGTTGACCGTTTGTCCCTGTTT
>NW_028161624.1:870867-873367 GCF_964263955.1 Coregonus lavaretus | reverse complement strand
TAATATCATGGATTGTTATTGGACTAAATGCAGTTTGTGTGTGCTGCCCTGCCCTGCCCTGCCCTGCCCTGCCCTGATCAAATCAAATAATGGACATTGCGTTTCCCTCAAAATGTAGGCAGTACATACAGCCTTTGTTTTTAGTCTAGGAGACTGTCAATGTCTGTAGTCCATTAGGGCACTATAAAATCCCTTCAATGTTTTGCCTGATTCCGTTAATTCCCAAGTTCCCTTTTCTCCGTTTAGATTTCCCCGTTGACCGTTTGTCCCTGTTTTGGCAGGTTTTCGCTCTCAAAAGTACACCTTTTTAATAGCAAAACAGCACAATTGGATGTTCTATGTCCACAACAATGTTTAAACCCTATCAGGTGACCATTTTTGAGGTCTGGGAAAAATGGAAGACATTTAGATTTTGGGGTGTAGTTACCCTTAAATGCAAGCGTGCACCAGGAAGAGACCTTTGTTTGGTTAAGCGGTGTTGCTGTAGGACAAATGGCCACTGGAGTGATGCAAATGATCACGGTATAATTCTGCCAGGCAGGCATAGGCTACTTTGTAGTTAACATTTACTTGCGAAGGTTTTGGGGGAAAGCCATTCCTTCCCTACCAGAAGAAGGTTATCATTAGCATCATCGCTAACGGCTACACAAAGTGTAGACATACGCGCGCACCGCACACATGCACACAGACAGGGGCATTCCTGTGCCCTTTCAGAAAGTTCATGGAAATACCAATCACTGATGCATTTTGTTCATGTCTTATGATTGGCTTGGGCAAATTAATATGTTTTCTAACAAGTTGAATAGATTTAGTTGATTTCCTACTAAGTTCAATAAATGTTTGAATATTGTTGAATTTGGGTTTAATGTCTGGATTCCGTGATTCGGTCCGCAACGCCTATTTTATAGGGCCCTAGTCCATGAACTTGTCATAAGTCAACATAGGATATGCCCTCTTCCACCCCCACAAGACTCAAATATATATATATATATATATATATATATATCTATCTTGGAAATGTAAGCAAGGTTTGAGCTTCTTCAGTCTGTGTCATAAAGTGGATACTTTTCTGTGTGTCGTTCAGAGTGAGTGACACATTGACTTTATATAGTGTACCAAGAGTTGTTCCCTCGCTTACGGCCATACCAGCCTGAATACGCCCGATCTCGTCCGATCTCGGAAGCTAAGCAGGGTCTGGCCTGGTTAGTACTTGGATGGGAGACCGCCTGGGAATACCAGGTGCTGTAAGCTTTTTGTCCCAGTAGAGCGTGCTCTTGTGTCATGGAGCAATTGCCTTTTATTTATCACCCTAATAATATCATGGATTGTTATTGGACTAAATGCAGTTTGTGTGTGCTGCCCTGCCCTGCCCTGCCCTGCCCTGCCCTGATCAAATCAAATAATGGACATTGCGTTTCCCTCAAAATGTAGGCAGTACATACAGCCTTTGTTTTTAGTCTAGGAGACTGTCAATGTCTGTAGTCCATTAGGGCACTATAAAATCCCTTCAATGTTTTGCCTGATTCCGTTAATTCCCAAGTTCCCTTTTCTCCGTTTAGATTTCCCCGTTGACCGTTTGTCCCTGTTTTGGCAGGTTTTCGCTCTCAAAAGTACACCTTTTTAATAGCAAAACAGCACAATTGGATGTTCTATGTCCACAACAATGTTTAAACCCTATCAGGTGACCATTTTTGAGGTCTGGGAAAAATGGAAGACATTTAGATTTTGGGGTGTAGTTACCCTTAAATGCAAGCGTGCACCAGGAAGAGACCTTTGTTTGGTTAAGCGGTGTTGCTGTAGGACAAATGGCCACTGGAGTGATGCAAATGATCACGGTATAATTCTGCCAGGCAGGCATAGGCTACTTTGTAGTTAACATTTACTTGCGAAGGTTTTGGGGGAAAGCCATTCCTTCCCTACCAGAAGAAGGTTATCATTAGCATCATCGCTAACGGCTACACAAAGTGTAGACATACGCGCGCACCGCACACATGCACACAGACAGGGGCATTCCTGTGCCCTTTCAGAAAGTTCATGGAAATACCAATCACTGATGCATTTTGTTCATGTCTTATGATTGGCTTGGGCAAATTAATATGTTTTCTAACAAGTTGAATAGATTTAGTTGATTTCCTACTAAGTTCAATAAATGTTTGAATATTGTTGAATTTGGGTTTAATGTCTGGATTCCGTGATTCGGTCCGCAACGCCTATTTTATAGGGCCCTAGTCCATGAACTTGTCATAAGTCAACATAGGATATGCCCTCTTCCACCCCCACAAGACTCAAATATATATATATATATATATATATATATATATATATATCTATCTTGGAAATGTAAGCAAGGTTTGAGCTTCTTCAGTCTGTGTCATAAAGTGGATACTTTTCTGTGTGTCGTTCAGAGTGAGTGACACATTGACTTTATATAGTGTACCAAGAGTTGTTCCCTCGCTTACGGCCATACCAGCCTGAATACGCCCGATCTCGTCCGATCTCG
>NW_028161624.1:858367-860867 GCF_964263955.1 Coregonus lavaretus | reverse complement strand
GGCTACTTTGTAGTTAACATTTACTTGCGAAGGTTTTGGGGGAAAGCCATTCCTTCCCTACCAGAAGAAGGTTATCATTAGCATCATCGCTAACGGCTACACAAAGTGTAGACATACGCGCGCACCGCACACATGCACACAGACAGGGGCATTCCTGTGCCCTTTCAGAAAGTTCATGGAAATACCAATCACTGATGCATTTTGTTCATGTCTTATGATTGGCTTGGGCAAATGAATGCGTTTTCTAACAAGTTGAATAGATTTAGTTGATTTCCTACTAAGTTCAATAAATGTTTGAATATTGTTGAATTTAATGTAAGCAAGGTTTGAGCTTCTTCAGTCTGTGTCATAAAGTGGATACGTTTCTGTGTCCCTTTCAGAGTGAGTGACACATTGACTTTATATAGTGTACCAAGAGTTGTTCCCTCGCTTACGGCCATACCAGCCTGAATACGCCCGATCTCGTCCGATCTCGGAAGCTAAGCAGGGTCGGGCCTGGTTAGTACTTGGATGGGAGACCGCCTGGGAATACCAGGTGCTGTAAGCTTTTTGTCCCAGTAGAGCGTGCTCTTGTGTCATGGAGCAATTGCCTTTTATTTATCACCCTAATAATATCATGGATTGTTATTGGACTAAATGCAGTTTGTGTGTGCTGCCCTGCCCTGCCCTGCCCTGCCCTGCCCTGATCAAATCAAATAATGGACATTGCGTTTCCCTCAAAATGTAGGCAGTACATACAGCCTTTGTTTTTAGTCTAGGAGACTGTCAATGTCTGTAGTCCATTAGGGCACTATAAAATCCCTTCAATGTTTTGCCTGATTCCGTTAATTCCCAAGTTCCCTTTTCTCCGTTTAGATTTCCCCGTTGACCGTTTGTCCCTGTTTTGGCAGGTTTTCGCTCTCAAAAGTACACCTTTTTAATAGCAAAACAGCACAATTGGATGTTCTATGTCCACAACAATGTTTAAACCCTATCAGGTGACCATTTTTGAGGTCTGGGAAAAATGGAAGACATTTAGATTTTGGGGTGTAGTTACCCTTAAATGCAAGCGTGCACCAGGAAGAGACCTTTGTTTGGTTAAGCGGTGTTGCTGTAGGACAAATGGCCACTGGAGTGATGCAAATGATCACGGTATAATTCTGCCAGGCAGGCATAGGCTACTTTGTAGTTAACATTTACTTGCGAAGGTTTTGGGGGAAAGCCATTCCTTCCCTACCAGAAGAAGGTTATCATTAGCATCATCGCTAACGGCTACACAAAGTGTAGACATACGCGCGCACCGCACACATGCACACAGACAGGGGCATTCCTGTGCCCTTTCAGAAAGTTCATGGAAATACCAATCACTGATGCATTTTGTTCATGTCTTATGATTGGCTTGGGCAAATGAATATGTTTTCTAACAAGTTGAATAGATTTAGTTGATTTCCTACTAAGTTCAATAAATGTTTGAATATTGTTGAATTTGGGTTTAATGTCTGGATTCCGTGATTCGGTCCGCAACGCCTATTTTATAGGGCCCTAGTCCATGAACTTGTCATAAGTCAACATAGGATATGCCCTCTTCCACCCCCACAAGACTCAAATATATATATATATATATATATATATATATATATATATATATATATATATCTTGGAAATGTAAGCAAGGTTTGAGCTTCTTCAGTCTGTGTCATAAAGTGGATACTTTTCTGTCTCGTTCAGAGTGAGTGACACATTGACTTTATATAGTGTACCAAGAGTTGTTCTCTTGCTTACGGCCATACCAGCCTGAATACGCCCGATCTCGTTCGATCTCGGAAGCTAAGCAGGGTCGGGCCTGGTTAGTACTTGGATGGGAGACCGCCTGGGAATACCAGGTGCTGTAAGCTTTTTGTCCCAGTAGAGCGTGCTCTTGTGTCATGGAGCAATTGCCTTTTATTTATCACCCTAATAATATCATGGATTGTTATTGGACTAAATGCAGTTTGTGTGTGCTGCCCTGCCCTGCCCTGATCAAATCAAATAATGGACATTGCGTTTCCCTCAAAATGTAGGCAGTACATACAGCCTTTGTTTTTAGTCTAGGAGACTGTCAATGTCTGTAGTCCATTAGGGCACTATAAAATCCCTTCAATGTTTTGCCTGATTCCGTTAATTCCCAAGTTCCCTTTTCTCCGTTTAGATTTCCCCGTTGACCGTTTGTCCCTGTTTTGGCAGGTTTTCGCTCTCAAAAGTACACATTTTTAATAGCAAAACAGCACAATTGGATGTTCTATGTCAACAACAATGTTTAAACCCTATCAGGTGACCATTTTTGAGGTCTGGGAAAAATGGAAGACATTTAGATTTTGGGGTGTAGTTACCCTTAAATGCAAGCGTGCACCAGGAAGAGACCTTTGTTTGGTTAAGCGGTGTTGCTGTAGGACAAATGGCCACTGGAGTGATGCAAATGATCACGGTATAATTCTGCCAGGCAGGCATAGGCTACTTTGTAGTTAACATTTACTTGCGAAGG
>NW_028161624.1:848367-853367 GCF_964263955.1 Coregonus lavaretus | reverse complement strand
GAAGAGACCTTTGTTTGGTTAAGCGGTGTTGCTGTAGGACAAATGGCCACTGGAGTGATGCAAATGATCACGGTATAATTCTGCCAGGCAGGCATAGGCTACTTTGTAGTTAACATTTACTTGCGAAGGTTTTGGGGGAAAGCCATTCCTTCCCTACCAGAAGAAGGTTATTATTAGCATCATCGCTAACGGCTACACAAAGTGTAGACATACGCGCGCACCGCACACATGCACACAGACAGGGGCATTCCTGTGCCCTTTCAGAAAGTTCATGGAAATACCAATCACTGATGCATTTTGTTCATGTCTTATGATTGGCTTGGGCAAATGAATGCGTTTTCTAACAAGTTGAATAGATTTAGTTGATTTCCTACTAAGTTCAATAAATGTTTGAATATTGTTGAATTTGGGTTTAATGTCTGGATTCCGTGATTCGGTCCGCAACGCCTATTTTATAGGGCCCTAGTCCATGAGCTTGTCATAAGTCAACATAGGATATGCCCTCTTCCCCCCCCCCCCCCCTCCCCCCACAAGACTCAAATATATATATATATATATATATATATCTTGGAAATGTAAGCAAGGTTTGAGCTTCTTCAGTCTGTGTCATAAAGTGGATACTTTTCTGTGTCTCGTTCAGAGTGAGTGACACATTGACTTTATATGGTGTACCAAGAGTTGTTCCCTCGCTTACGGCCATACCAGCCTGAATACGCCCGATCTCGTCCGATCTCGGAAGCTAAGCAGGGTCGGGCCTGGTTAGTACTTGGATGGGAGACCGCCTGGGAATACCAGGTGCTGTAAGCTTTTTGTCCCAGTAGAGCGTGCTCTTGTGTCATGGAGCAATTGCCTTTTATTTATCACCCTAATAATATCATGGATTGTTATTGGACTAAATGCAGTTTGTGTGTGCTGCCCTGCCCTGCCCTGCCCTGCCCTGCCCTGCCCTGCCCTGCCCTGCCCTGCCCTGATCAAATCAAATAATGGACATTGCGTTTCCCTCAAAATGTAGGCAGTACATACAGCCTTTGTTTTTAGTCTAGGAGACTGTCAATGTCTGTAGTCCATTAGGGCACTATAAAATCCCTTCAATGTTTTGCCTGATTCCGTTAATTCCCAAGTTCCCTTTTCTCCGTTTAGATTTCCCCGTTGACCGTTTGTCCCTGTTTTGGCAGGTTTTCGCTCTGAAAAGTACACCTTTTTAATAGCAAAACAGCACAATTGGATGTTCTATGTCCACAACAATGTTTAAACCCTATCAGGTGACCATTTTTGAGGTCTGGGAAAAATGGAAGACATTTAGATTTTGGGGTGTAGTTACCCTTAAATGCAAGCGTGCATCAGGAAGAGACCTTTGTTTGGTTAAGCGGTGTTGCTGTAGGACAAATGGCCACTGGAGTGATGCAAATGATCACGGTATAATTCTGTCAGGCAGGCATAGGCTACTTTGTAGTTAACATTTACTTGCGAAGGTTTTGGGGGAAAGCCATTCCTTCCCTACCAGAAGAAGGTTATCATTAGCATCATCGCTAACGGCTACACAAAGTGTAGACATACGCGCGCACCGCACACATGCACACAGACAGGGGCATTCCTGTGCCCTTTCAGAAAGTTCATGGAAATACCAATCACTGATGCATTTTGTTCATGTCTTATGATTGGCTTGGGCAAATGAATGCGTTTTCTAACAAGTTGAATAGATTTAGTTGATTTCCTACTAAGTTCAATAAATGTTTGAATATTGTTGAATTTGGGTTTAATGTCTGGATTCCGTGATTCGGTCCGCAACGCCTATTTTATAGGGCCCTAGTCCATGAACTTGTCATAAGTCAACATAGGATATGCCCTCTTCCCCCCCCCCCCACAAGACTCAAATATATATATATATATATATATATATATATATCTTGGAAATGTAAGCAATGTTTGAGCTTCTTCAGTCTGTGTCATAAAGTGGATACTTTTCTGTGTCTCGTTCAGAGTGAGTGACACATTGACTTTATATAGTGTACCAAGAGTTGATCCCTCGCTTACGGCCATACCAGCCTGAATACGCCCGATCTCGTCCGATCTTGGAAGCTAAGCAGGGTCGGGCCTGGTTAGTACTTGGATGGAAGACCGCCTGGGAATACCAGGTGCTGTAAGCTTTTTGTCCCAGTAGAGCGTGCTCTTGTGTCATGGAGCAATTGCCTTTTATTTATCACCCTAATAATATCATGGATTGTTATTGGACTAAATGCAGTTTGTGTGTGCTGCCCTGCCCTGCCCTGCCCTGATCAAATCAAATAATGGACATTGCGTTTCCCTCAAAATGTAGGCAGTACATACAGCCTTTGTTTTTAGTCTAGGAGACTGTCAATGTCTGTAGTCCATTAGGGCACTATAAAATCCCTTCAATGTTTTGCCTGATTCCGTTAATTCCCAAGTTCCCTTTTCTCCGTTTAGATTTCCCCGTTGACCGTTTGTCCCTGTTTTGGCAGGTTTTCGCTCTCAAAAGTACACCTTTTTAATAGCAAAACAGCACAATTGGATGTTCTATGTCCACAACAATGTTTAAACCCTATCAGGTGACCATTTTTGAGGTCTGGGAAAAATGGAAGACATTTAGATTTTGGGGTGTAGTTACCCTTAAATGCAAGCGTGCACCAGGAAGAGACCTTTGTTTGGTTAAGCGGTGTTGCTGTAGGACAAATGGCCACTGGAGTGATGCAAATGATCACGGTATAATTCTGCCAGGCAGGCATAGGCTACTTTGTAGTTAACATTTACTTGCGAAGGTTTTGGGGGAAAGCCATTCCTTCCCTACCAGAAGAAGGTTATCATTAGCATCATCGCTAACGGCTACACAAAGTGTAGACATACGCGCGCACCGCACACATGCACACAGACAGGGGCATTCCTGTGCCCTTTCAGAAAGTTCATGGAAATACCAATCACTGATGCATTTTGTTCATGTCTTATGATTGGCTTGGGCAAATGAATGCGTTTTCTAACAAGTTGAATAGATTTAGTTGATTTCCTACTAAGTTCAATAAATGTTTGAATATTGTTGAATTTGGGTTTAATGTCTGGATTCCGTGATTCGGTCCGCAACGCCTATTTTATAGGGCCCTAGTCCATGAACTTGTCATAAGTCAACATAGGATATGCCCCCCCCCCCCCCCCACAAGACTCAAATATATATATATATATATATATCTTGGAAATGTAAGCAATGTTTGAGCTTCTTCAGTCTGTGTCATAAAGTGGATACTTTTCTGTGTCTCGTGCAGAGTGAGTGACACATTGACTTTATATAGTGTACCAAGAGTTGTTCCCTCGCTTACGGCCATACCAGCCTGAATACGCCCGATCTCGTCCGATCTTGGAAGCTAAGCAGGGTCGGGCCTGGTTAGTACTTGGATGGAAGACCGCCTGGGAATACCAGGTGCTGTAAGCTTTTTGTCCCAGTAGAGCGTGCTCTTGTGTCATGGAGCAATTGCCTTTTATTTATCACCCTAATAATATCATGGATTGTTATTGGACTAAATGCAGTTTGTGTGTGCTGCCCTGCCCTGCCCTGCCCTGATCAAATCAAATAATGGACATTGCGTTTCCCTCAAAATGTAGGCAGTACATACAGCCTTTGTTTTTAGTCTAGGAGACTGTCAATGTCTGTAGTCCATTAGGGCACTATAAAATCCCTTCAATGTTTTGCCTGATTCCGTTAATTCCCAAGTTCCCTTTTCTCCGTTTAGATTTCCCCGTTGACCGTTTGTCCCTGTTTTGGCAGGTTTTCGCTCTCAAAAGTACACCTTTTTAATAGCAAAACAGCACAATTGGATGTTCTATGTCCACAACAATGTTTAAACCCTATCAGGTGACCATTTTTGAGGTCTGGGAAAAATGGAAGACATTTAGATTTTGGGGTGTAGTTACCCTTAAATGCAAGCGTGCACCAGGAAGAGACCTTTGTTTGGTTAAGCGGTGTTGCTGTAGGACAAATGGCCACTGGAGTGATGCAAATGATCACGGTATAATTCTGCCAGGCAGGCATAGGCTACTTTGTAGTTAACATTTACTTGCGAAGGTTTTGGGGGAAAGCCATTCCTTCCCTACCAGAAGAAGGTTATCATTAGCATCATCGCTAACGGCTACACAAAGTGTAGACATACGCGCGCACCGCACACATGCACACAGACAGGGGCATTCCTGTGCCCTTTCAGAAAGTTCATGGAAATACCAATCACTGATGCATTTTGTTCATGTCTTATGATTGGCTTGGGCAAATGAATGCGTTTTCTAACAATTTGAATAGATTTAGTTGATTTCCTACTAAGTTCAATAAATGTTTGAATATTGTTGAATTTGGGTTTAATGTCTGGATTCCGTGATTCGGTCCGCAACGCCTATTTTATAGGGCCCTAGTCCATGAACTTGTCATAAGTCAACATAGGATATGCCCTCTTCCCCCCCCCCCCTCCCCCCACAAGACTCAAATATATATATATATATATATATATATATATATATATATATATATATATATATATATCTTGGAAATGTAAGCTAGGTTTTAGCTTCTTCAGTCTGTGTCATAAAGTGGATACTTTTCTGTGTCTCGTTCAGAGTGAGTGACACATTGACTTTATATAGTGTACCAAGAGTTGCTCCCTCGCTTACGGCCATACCAGCCTGAATACGCCCGATCTCGTCCGATCTTGGAAGCTAAGCAGGGTCGGGCCTGGTTAGTACTTGGATGGGAGACAGCCTGGGAATACCAGGTGCTGTAAGCTTTTTGTCCCAGTAGAGCGTGCTCTTGTGTCATGGAGCAATTGCCTTTTATTTATCACCCTAATAATATCATGGATTGTTATTGGACTAAATGCAGTTTGTGTGTGCTGCCCTGCCCTGCCCTGCCCTGCCCTGCCCTGATCAAATCAAATAATGGACATTGCGTTTCCCTTAAAATGTAGGCAGTACATACAGCCTTTGTTTTTAGTCTAGGAGACTGTCAATGT
>NW_028161624.1:825867-830867 GCF_964263955.1 Coregonus lavaretus | reverse complement strand
TTTTGAACTTGCCTGCATACATTACAGATGGGGAGATATATGAGAAACTAAGAGGCTGGAAAGTGAAGGCGACCACGCCAATCAAGAGGAGGATGTGGCCAGGAACAGACATTGTAGACGGGACGAGATTTTGCAAGGTGAAGTTCACAGACAATGTGCAATCCTTGCCATATTCTACCAAATTTAACACTGTCGAGGGATTTGAATATTTTCGTGTAATCCATGACAATCAAGTGAAGGTATGTAGACTATGTATTCAGCCGGGGCACATACTTAAGGAATGTCCAGAATTCACTTGCCATAAATGTAGTGAACAAGGGCATTATGCCAGAGAATGTTTGAACATAGGTAATGTGTGTGAAATGTGTGACAGACCGAAAGTTAGATGTAGCTGTAAGAAGGGAAAAGATCACTTACTTTTGCAAACAATGGACCTCACTTCTGAGGAAGAGGAGGGGAGTGTGTTTATGGAAGGAGAAAAAGAGAGTGACATGGGGAGTGTGACTTCAGAGACAGTGGCAGATATGCCTGAAGAGCCTGTAATGTCTTCTGGCAAAACACGAGACGCAGTTTTGGTCTCTGCTGCTGACAAGGTGGAACAGCAGCACATGATGGGTGAAATACATACACAGGTAGAGATGGTGCAAGGTGCTTCTCAGGTGCCTGAGCCAGTTTCAAGCGTGTGTAAAAATGACACCAAAGAGCGAGCTGGGTCCACTGAAGTCACTGGCACTGTTAAAGCGCACTTTTCAAAAGGCTTCCCTGCCGCTCCAAATCAGGAGACGGAGGATGAAATAGATAGTGAGGATCATCAGTTGTTTGCAAAAAATAAGAGGTCATTGTCGAAAACTAGGGAGATGATGGGATTTGGAAAAAAGAAAAAGTAGGTTTTGAAAGGACTTGTTTTGCTCTGATTATACCTCTGCACACATTACTAATGATTACAGTCGCATCCCTAAATGGTAACAGTTTGAGAAACATGAGCAAATTTGAGCAGGTTTTAGTGTCTGTTAAGGCAGACATGTTGTGTTTTCAAGAGACCAATTGGACAGATTCCAAAATACAGGAGATTAAGAGTAAATGGTCTGATTTAATTTTTTGTAGTCATGGAAGTGATAAAACATGTGGTGTGGCTATTTTGATAAAAAACGATGTGGTTCAAAATGTAAAACAAATATATGCTGACAATGATGGCAGACTTATTGCAATTGAATTTGAAGTGCAAAATGTAGTTTTTCGTTTAATCAATGTTTATGCTTCAAACATTGAATCTGAAAGGAGAGAAATGTTTCACAACTTAAAAACACTGTGCTCAGAAAACTGTATATTGATAGGAGACTTTAATGTGAGGTGTAGTAGAATGGATGCCTCTAGTTGTGCTAGATTCAGATATGACTCTTCTAGAAATGCATTATGGAAACTTATGAATGAGGAGAATCTAGTAGATATATGGAGGGCTGAAAATCCAAACAGAAGAGTGTTTTCTAGAAGGCAGGTGGTGCTAAAGGAATTAAAACAAAGCAGAATTGATTTATGTCTAGCAAAACAAGAATTGGTGCAGCATGTTAAGAAGATGTCATATAACTTTACAGCATATAGTGATCACGCAGTAATGTCATTTCAAATGGGTTTTGGTGTGGAGAGGAGAGGGGGAGGTGTCTGGTGTTTAAATGCCAGTCTGTTAAAGGAGGAAGGATATAGAAATGAAATTGTTGAATGTATTAATGATGAAATGTCTAATGTACTGTTAAAAGAGAATGTGTGTTTATGGTGGGAGGAAGTGAAAGGAAAAGTAAAAAACAGGAGTATTAGGTATGCTAGAAATCACAACCGGTTAGATAAGCAGAAAGAAACAATGCTTAGAAATAGGATGTTGCATGAACTTGAAAAGGCTGATACTGATCCAGACTATGATGTTGTGAATTATTTGAAAATCCATGCAGAGCTGGGTCGTTATGAAAAAAAGAAATGTTTGGGTGCTATTGTTAGGAGTAGGGCACAGTACGCTTTGGAGGGAGAGAAATGTACATCCTTTTTTTTGGGGCTTGAAAAAAGAAAACAAACTAAGAGTTACATTGTAGAGTTGGAAAATGAAAAAGGTGTAAAGGTAAACGATTTTGTTGAGATCTTAGATACAGTTGAATCCTTTTACAGAAATCTTTACAAAAAGAATGATGTAGATAAAGTATGTGTTGAAAAAGTGCTGGATACAATTAGTGCCAAAGTATCTCAGGTAGATAGAATGATGTGTGATGAAGAGATTTCGATTATGGAAATCAAGGAAGCAATTGTTAACACTCAAGGCAATAAAAGTCCGGGTTTGGATGGTTTAACAAACGAGTTCTATAAAGTCTTTGTAGATATTTTGGCACCCATTTTAGGGAAGGTGTTTCATTATATGGAAGAGAATAAGGAAATCCCTGAGTCTATGTCAACTGGTATGTTAACGATTTTATTCAAGAATAGGGGCAGTAGATTCAAGTTAGAAAATTATAGGCCTATTAGTCTTCTAAATTCCGATTATAAGATATTGACTAAAGTGTTAGCGAATAGGATGAAAAAGGTGATTGGGAGTATTATTGCATCAACACAAGCCTACGGTATACCTGGAAGAGATGTTGCAGATGTAATTTGTACAATTAGAGATGTTGTTAATCAAATGAAAAATGAAGGCGGTATAGTATTAAGTTTGGATTTTAACAAAGCCTTTGATAGAGTGGAGCATAGCTTCCTATTACAGACTATGGAGAGGTTTGGTTTTGGGCCAAAGTTTGTAGCTTGAATCAACCTGTTGTACAGCGGGGCTAAAAGTTGTGTCAAATGTAACGGAGTGGTAACAGATACTTTTCCTGTAGAGAGGTCAGTAAGGCAGGGCTGTCCTTTGTCAGCTCTGTTGTACAGTATTTCTACAGAACCGTTAGCTACTTTAATAAATAGTAATAAAGAGGTAAGGGGTGTCGGAATCCCAGGTGGTGGTATCAGTGTTGTACATCAGTACGCTGATGACACTACTTGCACTGTGAAAGATATAGGAAGCATTGGAAGCATTATGAGAATCATAGATATATATGGTAAGGCATCGGGCGCTAAAGTTAATATAGAGAAGACTGAAATAATGTTTGTTGGGGATATCGATGCAAATAAGTGTGAGATTCCATTCAAGATAGCAAGGGATTTTATTAAAGTGCTGGGAGTAAACATTGGTGTAAAGGAGAAAGAGGCAAAAGATATAACTTGGACTGGGATCCTTAATAAAGTCAAGCTAACGTTAAATTTCTGGAAAAATAGAAAATTAAGGTTAAAAGGTAAAGTAATTGTTGCAAATGCTTTGGTATTATCTAAATTTGTGTATGTTTTGGGAGTCCTGGACATGCCTGAGTGGGTGCTAAATGAATTAAATAAGGTGGTGTCTAATTTTATATGGGATGGTAAAGGTGTTAGAATAGCTCAGAAAACATTGATAGCTGACTATGTGGATGGAGGTTTAAAACTTGTAGATTTAGATGTCAAAAGAAAAGCTATTAGGATAAAAACAGTAAAGAAATATTTGTATGACAGTGAAGATTATGGCTGGAAACACTTCTTTAAGGTCTACTTAGAGGATAGTGGTGGATGTGGAGATAATGGTTTATTGATGGGGCTTAAAAGGAAAATGTTTGAAAAGGTACCAGATTTTTATAAAGAGGTGCTAAATGCATGGGCAGAGTTGTTGCCTAATGTATATTATGAATGTGGTCATATTGACCTGATTATGAATCAACCTATATTTCTGAATGAGAAAATCAAGAACAAAGAACAAGTTTTGTATAATAAAGTATTTAGGAGTGCAGGTCTACGACAAATAAAAGATTATACCTATGAGGTAATTCCAGGGTTTTTACCTGAAGAAGCTATTTTTGATATTATCAAGGAATGGGATGAAGAGGTGGGAAGGGGAACAGTGAATAATATGTATGACAAGATAAAGAATAGCATACCAAGCGCATGGGTGGATTTAATAAATAGTGAGGTTGAAAGAGAAAATCTGTTTGTATTTCCTAATTTGTTCATTGGTAGCAGTGAGAAGAAAGTACATTTATCTACTATACCAGTGAAAATATTGTATAGAATAATGGTAGGAAAATGTTATAGAAGGCCGGCTGCTGAAAAATTTTGGAAAACAGTTTTTCCAGAATTGGATGGAAAAAAGATATGGGAAAATTTAAATGTAAAATATAATAGTAAGGAGTGTGAAAATAATGATTTTAAGTTAAGACACAATAGAATATTTACAAAGGTGGTGTTACATCAAATTAATTGTGAAGTAAAAAGGGAATGCGATATATGTGGATGTTTCCCAGAAACGCTTATGCATTTGTTTATAGAATGTGAGGAATTAAAAGATATGTTTTGTAAAGTTAAGGAAATGTTAAGTAAAAACTGGGGGGGTGATTTCTTGAAAAAGTATGTGTGGGAGGAACTTGTGTTATTTGGAGTGTCTGGTAAATGTGATGGCGTTAATGTGTGCTTGTTGAATATTGTTTTGAGTTTTGTGAGGTATGCTATTTTTTGTAGGAGGAATTATGGTTTTTTTGACAGGAAGAGGGTGAAGGTGTGGGGTATTTTTATATCACTGTTTAGTAAACACATGGATATGTTGTTTAATTATGGGATGGAAGATTTTGATGAACATTTTGTTGAGGGGTGTGGGTTGATTGCAAAGGTGGATGGTGGAGGAATCACTTATAATTTTTGAAAGAATTATTTTGAATATTTTCTTTGTTTTTTTTATTTGATAGGGGGTGGCTTTTATCTGCCTATTTTGTGGGTGGAATTTGTTATGTCTTAGTCATGTCTGTTTTTTTTGTATAATAGTTTTTTTTTGTATTTTTATTTCTTTGGGTTCTTTGATTTGATAGGGGGTGAATTGTTCACCTGCCTATGTTAGGCTAGTGTCTTCTGTATTGTTCTTTGTAATATTGTACTGTAAATATTGTAAAAAATCGAATTTTTTGATAATA
>NW_028161624.1:748367-750867 GCF_964263955.1 Coregonus lavaretus | reverse complement strand
CAATTGCCTTTTATTTATCACCCTAATAATATCATGGATTGTTATTGGACTAAATGCAGTTTGTGTGTGCTGCCCTGCCCTGCCCTGCCCTGATCAAATCAAATAATGGACATTGCGTTTCCCTCAAAATGTAGGCAGTACATACAGCCTTTGTTTTTAGTCTAGGAGACTGTCAATGTCTGTAGTCCATTAGGGCACTATAAAATCCCTTCAATGTTTTGCCTGATTCCGTTAATTCCCAAGTTCCCTTTTCTCCGTTTAGATTTCCCCGTTGACCGTTTGTCCCTGTTTTGGCAGGTTTTCGCTCTCAAAAGTACACCTTTTTAATAGCAAAACAGCACAATTGGATGTTCTATGTCCACAACAATGTTTAAACCCTATCAGGTGACCATTTTTGAGGTCTGGGAAAAATGGAAGACATTTAGATTTTGGGGTGTAGTTACCCTTAAATGCAAGCGTGCACCAGGAAGAGACCTTTGTTTGGTTAAGCGGTGTTGCTGTAGGACAAATGGCCACTGGAGTGATGCAAATGATCACGGTATAATTCTGCCAGGCAGGCATAGGCTACTTTGTAGTTAACATTTACTTGCGAAGGTTTTGGGGGAAAGCCATTCCTTCCCTACCAGAAGAAGGTTATCATTAGCATCATCGCTAACGGCTACACAAAGTGTAGACATACGCGCGCACCGCACACATGCACACAGACAGGGGCATTCCTGTGCCCTTTCAGAAAGTTCATGGAAATACCAATCACTGATGCATTTTGTTCATGTCTTATGATTGGCTTGGGCAAATTAATATGTTTTCTAACAAGTTGAATAGATTTAGTTGATTTCCTACTAAGTTCAATAAATGTTTGAATATTGTTGAATTTGGGTTTAATGTCTGGATTCCGTGATTCGGTCCGCAACGCCTATTTTATAGGGCCCTAGTCCATGAACTTGTCATAAGTCAACATAGGATATGCCCTCTTCCACCCCCACAAGACTCAAATATATATATATATATCTTGGAAATGTAAGCAAGGTTTGAGCTTCTTCAGTCTGTGTCATAAAGTGGATACTTTTCTGTGTCTCGTTCAGAGTGAGTGACACATTGACTTTATATAGTGTACCAAGAGTTGTTCCCTCGCTTACGGCCATACCAGCCTGTATACGCCCGATCTCGTCCGATCTCGGAAGCTAAGCAGGGTCGGGCCTGGTTAGTATTTGGATGGGAGACCGCCTGGGAATACCAGGTGCTGTAAGCTTTTTGTCCCAGTAGAGCGTGCTCTTGTGTCATGGAGCAATTGCCTTTTATTTATCACCCTAATAATATCATGGATTGTTATTGGACTAAATGCAGTTTGTGTGTGCTGCCCTGCCCTGCCCTGCCCTGCCCTGATCAAATCAAATAATGGACATTGCGTTTCCCTCAAAATGTAGGCAGTACATACAGCCTTTGTTTTTAGTCTAGGAGACTGTCAATGTCTGTAGTCCATTAGGGCACTATAAAATCCCTTCAATGTTTTGCCTGATTCCGTTAATTCCCAAGTTCCCTTTTCTCCGTTTAGATTTCCCCGTTGACCGTTTGTCCCTGTTTTGGCAGGTTTTCGCTCTCAAAAGTACACCTTTTTAATAGCAAAACAGCACAATTGGATGTTCTATGTCCACAACAATGTTTAAACCCTATCAGGTGACCATTTTTGAGGTCTGGGAAAAATGGAAGACATTTAGATTTTGGGGTGTAGTTACCCTTAAATGCAAGCGTGCACCAGGAAGAGACCTTTGTTTGGTTAAGCGGTGTTGCTGTAGGACAAATGGCCACTGGAGTGATGCAAATGATCACGGTATAATTCTGCCAGGCAGGCATAGGCTACTTTGTAGTTAACATTTACTTGCGAAGGTTTTGGGGGAAAGCCATTCCTTCCCTACCAGAAGAAGGTTATCATTAGCATCATCGCTAACGGCTACACAAAGTGTAGACATACGCGCGCACCGCACACATGCACACAGACAGGGGCATTCCTGTGCCCTTTCAGAAAGTTCATGGAAATACCAATCACTGATGCATTTTGTTCATGTCTTATGATTGGCTTGGGCAAATTAATATGTTTTCTAACAAGTTGAATAGATTTAGTTGATTTCCTACTAAGTTCAATAAATGTTTGAATATTGTTGAATTTGGGTTTAATGTCTGGATTCCGTGATTCGGTCCGCAACGCCTATTTTATAGGGCCCTAGTCCATGAACTTGTCATAAGTCAACATAGGATATGCCCTCTTCCACCCCCACAAGACTCAAATATATATATATATATATATATATATATATATATATATATCTATCTTGGAAATGTAAGCAAGGTTTGAGCTTCTTCAGTCTGTGTCATAAAGTGGATACTTTTCTGTGTGTCGTTCAGAGTGAGTGACACATTGACTTTATATAGTGTACCAAGAGTTGTTCCCTCGCTTACGGCCATACCAGCCTGAATACGCCCGATCTCGTCCGATCTCGGAAGC
>NW_028161624.1:720867-738367 GCF_964263955.1 Coregonus lavaretus | reverse complement strand
TTGTAGTTAACATTTACTTGCGAAGGTTTTGGGGGAAAGCCATTCCTTCCCTACCAGAAGAAGGTTATCATTAGCATCATCGCTAACGGCTACACAAAGTGTAGACATACGCGCGCACCGCACACATGCACACAGACAGGGGCATTCCTGTGCCCTTTCAGAAAGTTCATGGAAATACCAATCACTGATGCATTTTGTTCATGTCTTATGATTGGCTTGGGCAAATTAATATGTTTTCTAACAAGTTGAATAGATTTAGTTGATTTCCTACTAAGTTCAATAAATGTTTGAATATTGTTGAATTTGGGTTTAATGTCTGGATTCCGTGATTCGGTCCGCAACGCCTATTTTATAGGGCCCTAGTCCATGAACTTGTCATAAGTCAACATAGGATATGCCCTCTTCCACCCCCACAAGACTCAAATATATATATATATATATATATATATATATATATATATATCTTGGAAATGTAAGCAAGGTTTGAGCTTCTTCAGTCTGTGTCATAAAGTGGATACTTTTCTGTGTCTCGTTCAGAGTGAGTGACACATTGACTTTATATAGTGTACCAAGAGTTGTTCCCTCGCTTACGGCCATACAAGCCTGAATACGCCTGATCTTGTCCGATCTCGGAAGCTAAGCAGGGTCGGGCCTGGTTAGTACTTGGATGGGAGACCGCCTGGGAATACCAGGTGCTGCAAGCTTTTTATCCCAGTAGAGCGTGCTCTTGTGTCATGGAGCAATTGCCTTTTATTTATCACCCTAATAATATCATGGATTGTTATTGGACTAAATGCAGTTTGTGTGTGCTGCCCTGCCCTGCCCTGCCCTGATCAAATCAAATAATGGACATTGCGTTTCCCTCAAAATGTAGGCAGTACATACAGCCTTTGTTTTTAGTCTAGGAGACTGTCAATGTCTGTAGTCCATTAGGGCACTATAAAATCCCTTCAATGTTTTGCCTGATTCCGTTAATTCCCAAGTTCCCTTTTCTCCGTTTAGATTTCCCCGTTGACCGTTTGTCCCTGTTTTGGCAGGTTTTCGCTCTCAAAAGTACACCTTTTTAATAGCAAAACAGCACAATTGGATGTTCTATGTCCACAACAATGTTTAAACCCTATCAGGTGACCATTTTTGAGGTCTGGGAAAAATGGAAGACATTTAGATTTTGGGGTGTAGTTACCCTTAAATGCAAGCGTGCACCAGGAAGAGACCTTTGTTTGGTTAAGCGGTGTTGCTGTAGGACAAATTTACATTTACATTTTAGTCATTTAGCAGACGCTCTTATCCAGAGCGACTTACAGGAGCAATTAGGGTTAAGTGCCTTGCTCAAGGGCACATTAACGTCATTTAGCAGACGCTCTTAGCCAGAGCGACTCGCAAATTGGTGCGTTCACCCTATAGCCAGTGGGATAACCACTTTACAATTTGGGGGGGGGGCCACTGGAGTGATGCAAATGATCACGGTATAATTCTGCCAGGCAGGCATAGGCTACTTTGTAGTTAACATTTACTTGCGAAGGTTTTGGGGGAAAGCCATTCCTTCCCTACCAGAAGAAGGTTATCATTAGCATCATCGCTAACGGCTACACAAAGTGTAGACATACGCGCGCACCGCACACATGCACACAGACAGGGGCATTCCTGTGCCCTTTCAGAAAGTTCATGGAAATACCAATCACTGATGCATTTTGTTCATGTCTTATGATTGGCTTGGGCAAATGAATATGTTTTCTAACAAGTTGAATAGATTTAGTTGATTTCCTACTAAGTTCAATAAATGTTTGAATATTGTTGAATTTGGGTTTAATGTCTGGATTCCGTGATTCGGTCCGCAACGCCTATTTTATAGGGCCCTAGTCCATGAACTTGTCATAAGTCAACATAGGATATGCCCTCTTCCACCCCCACAAGACTCAATATATATATATATATATATATATATATATATATATATATATATCTTGGAAATGTAAGCAAGGTTTGAGCTTCTTCAGTCTGTGTCATAAAGTGGATACTTTTCTGTCTCGTTCAGAGTGAGTGACACATTGACTTTATATAGTGTACCAAGAGTTGTTCTCTCGCTTACGGCCATACCAGCCTGAATACGCCCGATCTCGTCCGATCTCGGAAGCTAAGCAGGGTCGGGCCTGGTTAGTACTTGGATGGGAGACCGCCTGGGAATACCAGGTGCTGTAAGCTTTTTGTCCCAGTAGAGCGTGCTCTTGTGTCATGGAGCAATTGCCTTTTATTTATCACCCTAATAATATCATGGATTGTTATTGGACTAAATGCAGTTTGTGTGTGCTGCCCTGCCCTGCCCTGCCCTGCCCTGATCAAATCAAATAATGGACATTGCGTTTCCCTCAAAATGTAGGCAGTACATACAGCCTTTGTTTTTAGTCTAGGAGACTGTCAATGTCTGTAGTCCATTAGGGCACTATAAAATCCCTTCAATGTTTTGCCTGATTCCGTTAATTCCCAAGTTCCCTTTTCTCCGTTTAGATTTCCCCGTTGACCGTTTGTCCCTGTTTTGGCAGGTTTTCGCTCTCAAAAGTACACCTTTTTAATAGCAAAACAGCACAATTGGATGTTCTATGTCCACAACAATGTTTAAACCCTATCAGGTGACCATTTTTGAGGTCTGGGAAAAATGGAAGACATTTAGATTTTGGGGTGTAGTTACCCTTAAATGCAAGCGTGCACCAGGAAGAGACCTTTGTTTGGTTAAGCGGTGTTGCTGTAGGACAAATGGCCACTGGAGTGATGCAAATGATCACGGTATAATTCTGCCAGGCAGGCATAGGCTACTTTGTAGTTAATATTTACTTGCGAAGGTTTTGGGGGAAAGCCATTCCTTCCCTACCAGAAGAAGGTTATCATTAGCATCATCGCTAACGGCTACACAAAGTGTAGACATACGCGCGCGCCGCACACATGCACACAGACAGGGGCATTCCTGTGCCCTTTCAGAAAGTTCATGGAAATACCAATCACTGATGCATTTTGTTCATGTCTTATGATTGGCTTGGGCAAATGAATGCGTTTTCTAACAAGTTGAATAGATTTAGTTGATTTCCTACTAAGTTCAATAAATGTTTGAATATTGTTGAATTTGGGTTTAATGTCTGGATTCCGTGATTCGGTCCGCAACGCCTATTTTATAGGGCCCTAGTCCATGAACTTGTCATAAGTCAACATAGGATATGCCCTCTTCCACCCCCACAAGACTCAAATATATATATATATATATATATATATATATATATATATATATCTTGGAAATGTAAGCAAGGTTTGAGCTTCTTCAGTCTGTGTCATAAAGTGGATACTTTTCTGTGTCCCTTTCAGAGTGAGTGACACATTGACTTTATATAGTGTACCAAGAGTTGTTCCCTCGCTTACGGCCATACCAGCCTGAATACGCCCGATCTCGTCCGATCTCGGAAGCTAAGCAGGGTCGGGCCTGGTTAGTACTTGGATGGGAGACCTCCTGGGAATACCAGGTGCTGTAAGCTTTTTGTCCCAGTAGAGCGTGCTCTTGTGTCATGGAGCAATTGCCTTTTATTTATCACCCTAATAATATCATGGATTGTTATTGGACTAAATGCAGTTTGTGTGTGCTGCCCTGCCCTGCCCTGATCAAATCAAATAATGGACATTGCGTTTCCCTCAAAATGTAGGCAGTACATACAGCCTTTGTTTTTAGTCTAGGAGACTGTCAATGTCTGTAGTCCATTAGGGCACTATAAAATCCCTTCAATGTTTTGCCTGATTCCGTTAATTCCCAAGTTCCCTTTTCTCCGTTTAGATTTCCCCGTTGACCGTTTGTCCCTGTTTTGGCAGGTTTTCGCTCTCAAAAGTACACATTTTTAATAGCAAAACAGCACAATTGGATGTTCTATGTCAACAACAATGTTTAAACCCTATCAGGTGACCATTTTTGAGGTCTGGGAAAAATGGAAGACATTTAGATTTTGGGGTGTAGTTACCCTTAAATGCAAGCGTGCACCAGGAAGAGACCTTTGTTTGGTTAAGCGGTGTTGCTGTAGGACAAATGGCCACTGGAGTGATGCAAATGATCACGGTATAATTCTGCCAGGCAGGCATAGGCTACTTTGTAGTTAACATTTACTTGCGAAGGTTTTGGGGGAAAGCCATTCCTTCCCTACCAGAAGAAGGTTATCATTAGCATCATCGCTAACGGCTACACAAAGTGTAGACATACGCGCGCACCGCACACATGCACACAGACAGGGGCATTCCTGTGCCCTTTCAGAAAGTTCATGGAAATACCAATCACTGATGCATTTTGTTCATGTCTTATGATTGGCTTGGGCAAATGAATATGTTTTCTAACAAGTTGAATAGATTTAGTTGATTTCCTACTAAGTTCAATAAATGTTTGAATATTGTTGAATTTGGGTTTAATGTCTGGATTCCGTGATTCGGTCCGCAACGCCTATTTTATAGGGCCCTAGTCCATGAACTTGTCATAAGTCAACATAGGATATGCCCTCTTCCACCCCCACAAGACTCAAATATATATATATATATATATATATATATATATATATATATATATATCTTGGAAATGTAAGCAAGGTTTGAGCTTCTTCAGTCTGTGTCATAAAGTGGATACTTTTCTGTCTCGTTCAGAGTGAGTGACACATTGACTTTATATAGTGTACCAAGAGTTGTTCTCTCGCTTACGGCCATACCAGCCTGAATACGCCCGATCTCGTCCGATCTCGGAAGCTAAGCAGGGTCGGGCCTGGTTAGTACTTGGATGGGAGACCGCCTGGGAATACCAGGTGCTGTAAGCTTTTTGTCCCAGTAGAGCGTGCTCTTGTGTCATGGAGCAATTGCCTTTTATTTATCACCCTAATAATATCATGGATTGTTATTGGACTAAATGCAGTTTGTGTGTGCTGCCCTGCCCTGCCCTGATCAAATCAAATAATGGACATTGCGTTTCCCTCAAAATGTAGGCAGTACATACAGCCTTTGTTTTTAGTCTAGGAGACTGTCAATGTCTTGTAGTCCATTAGGGCACTATAAAATCCCTTCAATGTTTTGCCTGATTCCGTTAATTCCCAAGTTCCCTTTTCTCCGTTTAGATTTCCCCGTTGACCGTTTGTCCCTGTTTTGGCAGGTTTTCGCTCTCAAAAGTACACATTTTTAATAGCAAAACAGCACAATTGGATGTTCTATGTCAACAACAATGTTTAAACCCTATCAGGTGACCATTTTTGAGGTCTGGGAAAAATGGAAGACATTTAGATTTTGGGGTGTAGTTACCCTTAAATGCAAGCGTGCACCAGGAAGAGACCTTTGTTTGGTTAAGCGGTGTTGCTGTAGGACAAATGGCCACTGGAGTGATGCAAATGATCACGGTATAATTCTGCCAGGCAGGCATAGGCTACTTTGTAGTTAACATTTACTTGCGAAGGTTTTGGGGGAAAGCCATTCCTTCCCTACCAGAAGAAGGTTATCATTAGCATCATCGCTAACGGCTACACAAAGTGTAGACATACGCGCGCACCGCACACATGCACACAGACAGGGGCATTCCTGTGCCCTTTCAGAAAGTTCATGGAAATACCAATCACTGATGCATTTTGTTCATGTCTTATGATTGGCTTGGGCAAATGAATGCGTTTTCTAACAAGTTGAATAGATTTAGTTGATTTCCTACTAAGTTCAATAAATGTTTGAATATTGTTGAATTTAATGTAAGCAAGGTTTGAGCTTCTTCAGTCTGTGTCATAAAGTGGATACGTTTCTGTGTCCCTTTCAGAGTGAGTGACACATTGACTTTATATAGTGTACCAAGAGTTGTTCCCTCGCTTACGGCCATACCAGCCTGAATACGCCCGATCTCGTCCGATCTCGGAAGCTAAGCAGGGTCGGGCCTGGTTAGTACTTGGATGGGAGACCGCCTGGGAATACCAGGTGCTGTAAGCTTTTTGTCCCAGTAGAGCGTGCTCTTGTGTCATGGAGCAATTGCCTTTTATTTATCACCCTAATAATATCATGGATTGTTATTGGACTAAATGCAGTTTGTGTGTGCTGCCCTGCCCTGCCCTGCCCTGCCCTGCCCTGATCAAATCAAATAATGGACATTGCGTTTCCCTCAAAATGTAGGCAGTACATACAGCCTTTGTTTTTAGTCTAGGAGACTGTCAATGTCTGTAGTCCATTAGGGCACTATAAAATCCCTTCAATGTTTTGCCTGATTCCGTTAATTCCCAAGTTCCCTTTTCTCCGTTTAGATTTCCCCGTTGACCGTTTGTCCCTGTTTTGGCAGGTTTTCGCTCTCAAAAGTACACCTTTTTAATAGCAAAACAGCACAATTGGATGTTCTATGTCCACAACAATGTTTAAACCCTATCAGGTGACCATTTTTGAGGTCTGGGAAAAATGGAAGACATTTAGATTTTGGGGTGTAGTTACCCTTAAATGCAAGCGTGCACCAGGAAGAGACCTTTGTTTGGTTAAGCGGTGTTGCTGTAGGACAAATGGCCACTGGAGTGATGCAAATGATCACGGTATAATTCTGCCAGGCAGGCATAGGCTACTTTGTAGTTAACATTTACTTGCGAAGGTTTTGGGGGAAAGCCATTCCTTCCCTACCAGAAGAAGGTTATCATTAGCATCATCGCTAACGGCTACACAAAGTGTAGACATACGCGCGCACCGCACACATGCACACAGACAGGGGCATTCCTGTGCCCTTTCAGAAAGTTCATGGAAATACCAATCACTGATGCATTTTGTTCATGTCTTATGATTGGCTTGGGCAAATGAATATGTTTTCTAACAAGTTGAATAGATTTAGTTGATTTCCTACTAAGTTCAATAAATGTTTGAATATTGTTGAATTTGGGTTTAATGTCTGGATTCCGTGATTCGGTCCGCAACGCCTATTTTATAGGGCCCTAGTCCATGAACTTGTCATAAGTCAACATAGGATATGCCCTCTTCCACCCCCACAAGACTCAATATATATATATATATATATATATATATATATATATATATATATATCTTGGAAATGTAAGCAAGGTTTGAGCTTCTTCAGTCTGTGTCATAAAGTGGATACTTTTCTGTCTCGTTCAGAGTGAGTGACACATTGACTTTATATAGTGTACCAAGAGTTGTTCTCTCGCTTACGGCCATACCAGCCTGAATACGCCCGATCTCGTTCGATCTCGGAAGCTAAGCAGGGTCGGGCCTGGTTAGTACTTGGATGGGAGACCGCCTGGGAATACCAGGTGCTGTAAGCTTTTTGTCCCAGTAGAGCGTGCTCTTGTGTCATGGAGCAATTGCCTTTTATTTATCACCCTAATAATATCATGGATTGTTATTGGACTAAATGCAGTTTGTGTGTGCTGCCCTGCCCTGCCCTGATCAAATCAAATAATGGACATTGCGTTTCCCTCAAAATGTAGGCAGTACATACAGCCTTTGTTTTTAGTCTAGGAGACTGTCAATGTCTGTAGTCCATTAGGGCACTATAAAATCCCTTCAATGTTTTGCCTGATTCCGTTAATTCCCAAGTTCCCTTTTCTCCGTTTAGATTTCCCCGTTGACCGTTTGTCCCTGTTTTGGCAGGTTTTCGCTCTCAAAAGTACACATTTTTAATAGCAAAACAGCACAATTGGATGTTCTATGTCAACAACAATGTTTAAACCCTATCAGGTGACCATTTTTGAGGTCTGGGAAAAATGGAAGACATTTAGATTTTGGGGTGTAGTTACCCTTAAATGCAAGCGTGCACCAGGAAGAGACCTTTGTTTGGTTAAGCGGTGTTGCTGTAGGACAAATGGCCACTGGAGTGATGCAAATGATCACGGTATAATTCTGCCAGGCAGGCATAGGCTACTTTGTAGTTAACATTTACTTGCGAAGGTTTTGGGGGAAAGCCATTCCTTCCCTACCAGAAGAAGGTTATCATTAGCATCATCGCTAACGGCTACACAAAGTGTAGACATACGCGCGCACCGCACACATGCACACAGACAGGGGCATTCCTGTGCCCTTTCAGAAAGTTCATGGAAATACCAATCACTGATGCATTTTGTTCATGTCTTATGATTGGCTTGGGCAAATGAATGCGTTTTCTAACAAGTTGAATAGATTTAGTTGATTTCCTACTAAGTTCAATAAATGTTTGAATATTGTTGAATTTAATGTAAGCAAGGTTTGAGCTTCTTCAGTCTGTGTCATAAAGTGGATACGTTTCTGTGTCCCTTTCAGAGTGAGTGACACATTGACTTTATATAGTGTACCAAGAGTTGTTCCCTCGCTTACGGCCATACCAGCCTGAATACGCCCGATCTCGTCCGATCTCGGAAGCTAAGCAGGGTAGGGCCTGGTTAGTACTTGGATGGGAGACCGCCTGGGAATACCAGGTGCTGTAAGCTTTTTGTCCCAGTAGAGCGTGCTCTTGTGTCATGGAGCAATTGCCTTTTATTTATCACCCTAATAATATCATGGATTGTTATTGGACTAAATGCAGTTTGTGTGTGCTGCCCTGCCCTGCCCTGCCCTGCCCTGCCCTGATCAAATCAAATAATGGACATTGCGTTTCCCTCAAAATGTAGGCAGTACATACAGCCTTTGTTTTTAGTCTAGGAGACTGTCAATGTCTGTAGTCCATTAGGGCACTATAAAATCCCTTCAATGTTTTGCCTGATTCCGTTAATTCCCAAGTTCCCTTTTCTCCGTTTAGATTTCCCCGTTGACCGTTTGTCCCTGTTTTGGCAGGTTTTCGCTCTCAAAAGTACACATTTTTAATAGCAAAACAGCACAATTGGATGTTCTATGTCAACAACAATGTTTAAACCCTATCAGGTGACCATTTTTGAGGTCTGGGAAAAATGGAAGACATTTAGATTTTGGGGTGTAGTTACCCTTAAATGCAAGCGTGCACCAGGAAGAGACCTTTGTTTGGTTAAGCGGTGTTGCTGTAGGACAAATGGCCACTGGAGTGATGCAAATGATCACGGTATAATTCTGCCAGGCAGGCATAGGCTACTTTGTAGTTAACATTTACTTGCGAAGGTTTTGGGGGAAAGCCATTCCTTCCCTACCAGAAGAAGGTTATCATTAGCATCATCGCTAACGGCTACACAAAGTGTAGACATACGCGCGCACCGCACACATGCACACAGACAGGGGCATTCCTGTGCCCTTTCAGAAAGTTCATGGAAATACCAATCACTGATGCATTTTGTTCATGTCTTATGATTGGCTTGGGCAAATGAATATGTTTTCTAACAAGTTGAATAGATTTAGTTGATTTCCTACTAAGTTCAATAAATGTTTGAATATTGTTGAATTTGGGTTTAATGTCTGGATTCCGTGATTCGGTCCGCAACGCCTATTTTATAGGGCCCTAGTCCATGAACTTGTCATAAGTCAACATAGGATATGCCCTCTTCCACCCCCACAAGACTCAAATATATATATATATATATATATATATATATATATATATATATATATATATATATATATATATATATATATATATATATATCTTGGAAATGTAAGCAAGGTTTGAGCTTCTTCAGTCTGTGTCATAAAGTGGATACTTTTCTGTCTCGTTCAGAGTGAGTGACACATTGACTTTATATAGTGTACCAAGAGTTGTTCTCTCGCTTACGGCCATACCAGCCTGAATACGCCCGATCTCGTCCGATCTCGGAAGCTAAGCAGGGTCGGGCCTGGTTAGTACTTGGATGGGAGACCGCCTGGGAATACCAGGTGCTGTAAGCTTTTTGTCCCAGTAGAGCGTGCTCTTGTGTCATGGAGCAATTGCCTTTTATTTATCACCCTAATAATATCATGGATTGTTATTGGACTAAATGCAGTTTGTGTGTGCTGCCCTGCCCTGCCCTGATCAAATCAAATAATGGACATTGCGTTTCCCTCAAAATGTAGGCAGTACATACAGCCTTTGTTTTTAGTCTAGGAGACTGTCAATGTCTGTAGTCCATTAGGGCACTATAAAATCCCTTCAATGTTTTGCCTGATTCCGTTAATTCCCAAGTTCCCTTTTCTCCGTTTAGATTTCCCCGTTGACCGTTTGTCCCTGTTTTGGCAGGTTTTCGCTCTCAAAAGTACACCTTTTTAATAGCAAAACAGCACAATTGGATGTTCTATGTCCACAACAATGTTTAAACCCTATCAGGTGACCATTTTTGAGGTCTGGGAAAAATGGAAGACATTTAGATTTTGGGGTGTAGTTACCCTTAAATGCAAGCGTGCACCAGGAAGAGACCTTTGTTTGGTTAAGCGGTGTTGCTGTAGGACAAATGGCCACTGGAGTGATGCAAATGATCACGGTATAATTCTGCCAGGCAGGCATAGGCTACTTTGTAGTTAACATTTACTTGCGAAGGTTTTGGGGGAAAGCCATTCCTTCCCTACCAGAAGAAGGTTATCATTAGCATCATCGCTAACGGCTACACAAAGTGTAGACATACGCGCGCGCCGCACACATGCACACAGACAGGGGCATTCCTGTGCCCTTTCAGAAAGTTCATGGAAATACCAATCACTGATGCATTTTGTTCATGTCTTATGATTGGCTTGGGCAAATGAATGCGTTTTCTAACAAGTTGAATAGATTTAGTTGATTTCCTACTAAGTTCAATAAATGTTTGAATATTGTTGAATTTGGGTTTAATGTCTGGATTCCGTGATTCGGTCCGCAACGCCTATTTTATAGGGCCCTAGTCCATGAACTTGTCATAAGTCAACATAGGATATGCCCTCTTCCACCCCCACAAGACTCAATATATATATATATATATATATATATATATATATATATATATATCTTGGAAATGTAAGCAAGGTTTGAGCTTCTTCAGTCTGTGTCATAAAGTGGATACTTTTCTGTGTCTCGTTCAGAGTGAGTGACACATTGACTTTATATAGTGTACCAAGAGTTGTTCCCTCGCTTACGGCCATACCAGCCTGAATACGCCCGATCTCGTCCGATCTCGGAAGCTAAGCAGGGTCGGGCCTGGTTAGTACTTGGATGGGAGACCGCCTGGGAATACCAGGTGCTGTAAGCTTTTTGTCCCAGTAGAGCGTGCTCTTGTGTCATGGAGCAATTGCCTTTTATTTATCACCCTAATAATATCATGGATTGTTATTGGACTAAATGCAGTTTGTGTGTGCTGCCCTGCCCTGCCCTGCCCTGCCCTGCCCTGATCAAATCAAATAATGGACATTGCGTTTCCCTCAAAATGTAGGCAGTACATACAGCCTTTGTTTTTAGTCTAGGAGACTGTCAATGTCTGTAGTCCATTAGGGCACTATAAAATCCCTTCAATGTTTTGCCTGATTCCGTTAATTCCCAAGTTCCCTTTTCTCCGTTTAGATTTCCCCGTTGACCGTTTGTCCCTGTTTTGGCAGGTTTTCGCTCTCAAAAGTACACCTTTTTAATAGCAAAACAGCACAATTGGATGTTCTATGTCCACAACAATGTTTAAACCCTATCAGGTGACCATTTTTGAGGTCTGGGAAAAATGGAAGACATTTAGATTTTGGGGTGTAGTTACCCTTAAATGCAAGCGTGCACCAGGAAGAGACCTTTGTTTGGTTAAGCGGTGTTGCTGTAGGACAAATGGCCACTGGAGTGATGCAAATGATCACGGTATAATTCTGCCAGGCAGGCATAGGCTACTTTGTAGTTAACATTTACTTGCGAAGGTTTTGGGGGAAAGCCATTCCTTCCCTACCAGAAGAAGGTTATCATTAGCATCATCGCTAACGGCTACACAAAGTGTAGACATACGCGCGCACCGCACACATGCACACAGACAGGGGCATTCCTGTGCCCTTTCAGAAAGTTCATGGAAATACCAATCACTGATGCATTTTGTTCATGTCTTATGATTGGCTTGGGCAAATGAATGCGTTTTCTAACAAGTTGAATAGATTTTGTTGATTTCCTACTAAGTTCAATAAATGTTTGAATATTGTTGAATTTGGGTTTAATGTCTGGATTCCGTGATTGGGTCCGCAACGCCTATTTTATAGGGCCCTAGTCCATGAACTTGTCATAAGTCAACATAGGATATGCCCCCCCCCCCCCCCCCCACAAGACTCAAATATATATATATATATATATATATATATATATATATATATATATATATATATATATATATATATATATATATATATATATATATATATATATATATCTTGGAAATGTAAGCAATGTTTGAGCTTCTTCAGTCTGTGTCATAAAGTGGATACTTTTCTGTGTCTCGTTCAGAGTGAGTGACACATTGACTTTATATAGTGTACCAAGAGTTGTTCCCTCGCTTACGGCCATACCAGCCTGAATACGCCAGATCTCGTCCGATCTTGGAAGCTAAGCAGGGTCGGGCCTGGTTAGTACTTGGATGGAAGACCGCCTGGGAATACCAGGTGCTGTAAGCTTTTTGTCCCAGTAGAGCGTGCTCTTGTGTCATGGAGTAATTGCCTTTTATTTATCACCCTAATAATATCATGGATTGTTATTGGACTAAATGCAGTTTGTGTGTGCTGCCCTGCCCTGCCCTGATCAAATCAAATAATGGACATTGCGTTTCCCTCAAAATGTAGGCAGTACATACAGCCTTTGTTTTTAGTCTAGGAGACTGTCAATGTCTGTAGTCCATTAGGGCACTATAAAATCCCTTCAATGTTTTGCCTGATTCCGTTAATTCCCAAGTTCCCTTTTCTCCGTTTAGATTTCCCCGTTGACCGTTTGTCCCTGTTTTGGCAGGTTTTCGCTCTCAAAAGTACACCTTTTTAATAGCAAAACAGCACAATTGGATGTTCTATGTCCACAACAATGTTTAAACCCTATCAGGTGACCATTTTTGAGGTCTGGGAAAAATGGAAGACATTTAGATTTTGGGGTGTAGTTACCCTTAAATGCAAGCGTGCACCAGGAAGAGACCTTTGTTTGGTTAAGCGGTGTTGCTGTAGGACAAATGGCCACTGGAGTGATGCAAATGATCACGGTATAATTCTGCCAGGCAGGCATAGGCTACTTTGTAGTTAACATTTACTTGCGAAGGTTTTGGGGGAAAGCCATTCCTTCCCTACCAGAAGAAGGTTATTATTAGCATCATCGCTAACGGCTACACAAAGTGTAGACATACGCGCGCACCGCACACATGCACACAGACAGGGGCATTCCTGTGCCCTTTCAGAAAGTTCATGGAAATACCAATCACTGATGCATTTTGTTCATGTCTTATGATTGGCTTGGGCAAATGAATGCGTTTTCTAACAAGTTGAATAGATTTAGTTGATTTCCTACTAAGTTCAATAAATGTTTGAATATTGTTGAATTTGGGTTTAATGTCTGGATTCCGTGATTCGGTCCGCAACGCCTATTTTATAGGGCCCTAGTCCATGAGCTTGTCATAAGTCAACATAGGATATGCCCTCTTCCCCCCCCCCCCCCCTCCCCCCACAAGACTCAAATATATATATATATATATATATATATCTTGGAAATGTAAGCAAGGTTTGAGCTTCTTCAGTCTGTGTCATAAAGTGGATACTTTTCTGTGTCTCGTTCAGAGTGAGTGACACATTGACTTTATATGGTGTACCAAGAGTTGTTCCCTCGCTTACGGCCATACCAGCCTGAATACGCCCGATCTCGTCCGATCTCGGAAGCTAAGCAGGGTCGGGCCTGGTTAGTACTTGGATGGGAGACCGCCTGGGAATACCAGGTGCTGTAAGCTTTTTGTCCCAGTAGAGCGTGCTCTTGTGTCATGGAGCAATTGCCTTTTATTTATCACCCTAATAATATCATGGATTGTTATTGGACTAAATGCAGTTTGTGTGTGCTGCCCTGCCCTGCCCTGCCCTGCCCTGCCCTGCCCTGATCAAATCAAATAATGGACATTGCGTTTCCCTCAAAATGTAGGCAGTACATACAGCCTTTGTTTTTAGTCTAGGAGACTGTCAATGTCTGTAGTCCATTAGGGCACTATAAAATCCCTTCAATGTTTTGCCTGATTCCGTTAATTCCCAAGTTCCCTTTTCTCCGTTTAGATTTCCCCGTTGACCGTTTGTCCCTGTTTTGGCAGGTTTTCGCTCTGAAAAGTACACCTTTTTAATAGCAAAACAGCACAATTGGATGTTCTATGTCCACAACAATGTTTAAACCCTATCAGGTGACCATTTTTGAGGTCTGGGAAAAATGGAAGACATTTAGATTTTGGGGTGTAGTTACCCTTAAATGCAAGCGTGCATCAGGAAGAGACCTTTGTTTGGTTAAGCGGTGTTGCTGTAGGACAAATGGCCACTGGAGTGATGCAAATGATCACGGTATAATTCTGTCAGGCAGGCATAGGCTACTTTGTAGTTAACATTTACTTGCGAAGGTTTTGGGGGAAAGCCATTCCTTCCCTACCAGAAGAAGGTTATCATTAGCATCATCGCTAACGGCTACACAAAGTGTAGACATACGCGCGCACCGCACACATGCACACAGACAGGGGCATTCCTGTGCCCTTTCAGAAAGTTCATGGAAATACCAATCACTGATGCATTTTGTTCATGTCTTATGATTGGCTTGGGCAAATGAATGCGTTTTCTAACAAGTTGAATAGATTTAGTTGATTTCCTACTAAGTTCAATAAATGTTTGAATATTGTTGAATTTGGGTTTAATGTCTGGATTCCGTGATTCGGTCCGCAACGCCTATTTTATAGGGCCCTAGTCCATGAACTTGTCATAAGTCAACATAGGATATGCCCTCTTCCCCCCCCCCCCCCACAAGACTCAAATATATATATATATATATATATATATATATATCTTGGAAATGTAAGCAATGTTTGAGCTTCTTCAGTCTGTGTCATAAAGTGGATACTTTTCTGTGTCTCGTTCAGAGTGAGTGACACATTGACTTTATATAGTGTACCAAGAGTTGATCCCTCGCTTACGGCCATACCAGCCTGAATACGCCCGATCTCGTCCGATCTTGGAAGCTAAGCAGGGTCGGGCCTGGTTAGTACTTGGATGGAAGACTGCCTGGGAATACCAGGTGCTGTAAGCTTTTTGTCCCAGTAGAGCGTGCTCTTGTGTCATGGAGCAATTGCCTTTTATTTATCACCCTAATAATATCATGGATTGTTATTGGACTAAATGCAGTTTGTGTGTGCTGCCCTGCCCTGCCCTGCCCTGATCAAATCAAATAATGGACATTGCGTTTCCCTCAAAATGTAGGCAGTACATACAGCCTTTGTTTTTAGTCTAGGAGACTGTCAATGTCTGTAGTCCATTAGGGCACTATAAAATCCCTTCAATGTTTTGCCTGATTCCGTTAATTCCCAAGTTCCCTTTTCTCCGTTTAGATTTCCCCGTTGACCGTTTGTCCCTGTTTTGGCAGGTTTTCGCTCTCAAAAGTACACCTTTTTAATAGCAAAACAGCACAATTGGATGTTCTATGTCCACAACAATGTTTAAACCCTATCAGGTGACCATTTTTGAGGTCTGGGAAAAATGGAAGACATTTAGATTTTGGGGTGTAGTTACCCTTAAATGCAAGCGTGCACCAGGAAGAGACCTTTGTTTGGTTAAGCGGTGTTGCTGTAGGACAAATGGCCACTGGAGTGATGCAAATGATCACGGTATAATTCTGCCAGGCAGGCATAGGCTACTTTGTAGTTAACATTTACTTGCGAAGGTTTTGGGGGAAAGCCATTCCTTCCCTACCAGAAGAAGGTTATCATTAGCATCATCGCTAACGGCTACACAAAGTGTAGACATACGCGCGCACCGCACACATGCACACAGACAGGGGCATTCCTGTGCCCTTTCAGAAAGTTCATGGAAATACCAATCACTGATGCATTTTGTTCATGTCTTATGATTGGCTTGGGCAAATGAATGCGTTTTCTAACAAGTTGAATAGATTTAGTTGATTTCCTACTAAGTTCAATAAATGTTTGAATATTGTTGAATTTGGGTTTAATGTCTGGATTCCGTGATTCGGTCCGCAACGCCTATTTTATAGGGCCCTAGTCCATGAACTTGTCATAAGTCAACATAGGATATGCCCCCCCCCCCCCCCCACAAGACTCAAATATATATATATATATATATATCTTGGAAATGTAAGCAATGTTTGAGCTTCTTCAGTCTGTGTCATAAAGTGGATACTTTTCTGTGTCTCGTGCAGAGTGAGTGACACATTGACTTTATATAGTGTACCAAGAGTTGTTCCCTCGCTTACGGCCATACCAGCCTGAATACGCCCGATCTCGTCCGATCTTGGAAGCTAAGCAGGGTCGGGCCTGGTTAGTACTTGGATGGAAGACCGCCTGGGAATACCAGGTGCTGTAAGCTTTTTGTCCCAGTAGAGCGTGCTCTTGTGTCATGGAGCAATTGCCTTTTATTTATCACCCTAATAATATCATGGATTGTTATTGGACTAAATGCAGTTTGTGTGTGCTGCCCTGCCCTGCCCTGCCCTGATCAAATCAAATAATGGACATTGCGTTTCCCTCAAAATGTAGGCAGTACATACAGCCTTTGTTTTTAGTCTAGGAGACTGTCAATGTCTGTAGTCCATTAGGGCACTATAAAATCCCTTCAATGTTTTGCCTGATTCCGTTAATTCCCAAGTTCCCTTTTCTCCGTTTAGATTTCCCCGTTGACCGTTTGTCCCTGTTTTGGCAGGTTTTCGCTCTCAAAAGTACACCTTTTTAATAGCAAAACAGCACAATTGGATGTTCTATGTCCACAACAATGTTTAAACCCTATCAGGTGACCATTTTTGAGGTCTGGGAAAAATGGAAGACATTTAGATTTTGGGGTGTAGTTACCCTTAAATGCAAGCGTGCACCAGGAAGAGACCTTTGTTTGGTTAAGCGGTGTTGCTGTAGGACAAATGGCCACTGGAGTGATGCAAATGATCACGGTATAATTCTGCCAGGCAGGCATAGGCTACTTTGTAGTTAACATTTACTTGCGAAGGTTTTGGGGGAAAGCCATTCCTTCCCTACCAGAAGAAGGTTATCATTAGCATCATCGCTAACGGCTACACAAAGTGTAGACATACGCGCGCACCGCACACATGCACACAGACAGGGGCATTCCTGTGCCCTTTCAGAAAGTTCATGGAAATACCAATCACTGATGCATTTTGTTCATGTCTTATGATTGGCTTGGGCAAATGAATGCGTTTTCTAACAATTTGAATAGATTTAGTTGATTTCCTACTAAGTTCAATAAATGTTTGAATATTGTTGAATTTGGGTTTAATGTCTGGATTCCGTGATTCGGTCCGCAACGCCTATTTTATAGGGCCCTAGTCCATGAACTTGTCATAAGTCAACATAGGATATGCCCTCTTCCCCCCCCCCCCTCCCCCCACAAGACTCAAATATATATATATATATATATATATATATATATATATATATATATATATATATATATATATATATATCTCTTG
>NW_028161624.1:683367-688367 GCF_964263955.1 Coregonus lavaretus | reverse complement strand
GTTGTTCCCTCGCTTACGGCCATACCAGCCTGAATACGCCCCTTTTTGGAATTTCAGGAAGTGGATGAGCGGCAGGTGTCTGAGTGCTTGAGAGAGGATATCGTTTGTTTGGAGGTTTTTTTGATTTATAAGTTTGAAAGTTTGTGTGTGATTGTAGTTGATTTTCTTTGAAACTTTTTTGTTATTATCCCCCATCGGCGTGAGCTGTTTGGGGGATATTGATTAAAATAACCGGATGGACAACATGGCGTCAACATCAAGAATACAAACGACGACGAGAAAGGACAACAGTGAAATCAGAATTTCAAATGAAGAACTGAAGAAAAGAAAGTATGAGAAGGAACTGACGGTGAACGTGGAAATAATTGGAGAAGGGAAAATAACAACGATGGAATTGCTGAGAGGAATAAGGGAAGTTTGTGGAACAATACTTGGATGTAGAATGAGAGACGGAAATAAGTATGAAATAACAATGTCTCATGTAAAGGGAAAAGAAAGACTAATGGACGGGCTAAAGATAAAGAACTGTCAAATCATGGCTAAAGAGCTAGGGAACGATGAGCTTGTGGTGTCCTTTTTGAACTTGCCTGCATACATTACAGATGGGGAGATATATGAGAAACTAAGAGGCTGGAAAGTGAAGGCGACCACGCCAATCAAGAGGAGGATGTGGCCAGGAACAGACATTGTAGACGGGACGAGATTTTGCAAGGTGAAGTTCACAGACAATGTGCAATCCTTGCCATATTCTACCAAATTTAACACTGTCGAGGGATTTGAATATTTTCGTGTAATCCATGACAATCAAGTGAAGGTATGTAGACTATGTATTCAGCCGGGGCACATACTTAAGGAATGTCCAGAATTCACTTGCCATAAATGTAGTGAACAAGGGCATTATGCCAGAGAATGTTTGAACATAGGTAATGTGTGTGAAATGTGTGACAGACCGAAAGTTAGATGTAGCTGTAAGAAGGGAAAAGATCACTTACTTTTGCAAACAATGGACCTCACTTCTGAGGAAGAGGAGGGGAGTGTTTATGGAAGGAGAAAAAGAGAGTGACATGGGGAGTGTGACTTCAGAGACAGTGGCAGATATGCCTGAAGAGCCTGTAATGTCTTCTGGCAAAACACGAGACGCAGTTTTGGTCTCTGCTGCTGACAAGGTGGAACAGCAGCACATGATGGGTGAAATACATACACAGGTAGAGATGGTGCAAGGTGCTTCTCAGGTGCCTGAGCCAGTTTCAAGCGTGTGTAAAAATGACACCAAAGAGCGAGCTGGGTCCACTGAAGTCACTGGCACTGTTAAAGCGCACTTTTCAAAAGGCTTCCCTGCCGCTCCAAATCAGGAGACGGAGGATGAAATAGATAGTGAGGATCATCAGTTGTTTGCAAAAAATAAGAGGTCATTGTCGAAAACTAGGGAGATGATGGGATTTGGAAAAAAGAAAAAGTAGGTTTTGAAAGGACTTGTTTTGCTCTGATTATACCTCTGCACACATTACTAATGATTACAGTCGCATCCCTAAATGGTAACAGTTTGAGAAACATGAGCAAATTTGAGCAGGTTTTAGTGTCTGTTAAGGCAGACATGTTGTGTTTTCAAGAGACCAATTGGACAGATTCCAAAATACAGGAGATTAAGAGTAAATGGTCTGATTTAATTTTTTGTAGTCATGGAAGTGATAAAACATGTGGTGTGGCTATTTTGATAAAAAACGATGTGGTTCAAAATGTAAAACAAATATATGCTGACAATGATGGCAGACTTATTGCAATTGAATTTGAAGTGCAAAATGTAGTTTTTCGTTTAATCAATGTTTATGCTTCAAACATTGAATCTGAAAGGAGAGAAATGTTTCACAACTTAAAAACACTGTGCTCAGAAAACTGTATATTGATAGGAGACTTTAATGTGAGGTGTAGTAGAATGGATGCCTCTAGTTGTGCTAGATTCAGATATGACTCTTCTAGAAATGCATTATGGAAACTTATGAATGAGGAGAATCTAGTAGATATATGGAGGGCTGAAAATCCAAACAGAAGAGTGTTTTCTAGAAGGCAGGTGGTGCTAAAGGAATTAAAACAAAGCAGAATTGATTTATGTCTAGCAAAACAAGAATTGGTGCAGCATGTTAAGAAGATGTCATATAACTTTACAGCATATAGTGATCACGCAGTAATGTCATTTCAAATGGGTTTTGGTGTGGAGAGGAGAGGGGGAGGTGTCTGGTGTTTAAATGCCAGTCTGTTAAAGGAGGAAGGATATAGAAATGAAATTGTTGAATGTATTAATGATGAAATGTCTAATGTACTGTTAAAAGAGAATGTGTGTTTATGGTGGGAGGAAGTGAAAGGAAAAGTAAAAAACAGGAGTATTAGGTATGCTAGAAATCACAACCGGTTAGATAAGCAGAAAGAAACAATGCTTAGAAATAGGATGTTGCATGAACTTGAAAAGGCTGATACTGATCCAGACTATGATGTTGTGAATTATTTGAAAATCCATGCAGAGCTGGGTCGTTATGAAAAAAAGAAATGTTTGGGTGCTATTGTTAGGAGTAGGGCACAGTACGCTTTGGAGGGAGAGAAATGTACATCCTTTTTTTTGGGGCTTGAAAAAAGAAAACAAACTAAGAGTTACATTGTAGAGTTGGAAAATGAAAAAGGTGTAAAGGTAAACGATTTTGTTGAGATCTTAGATACAGTTGAATCCTTTTACAGAAATCTTTACAAAAAGAATGATGTAGATAAAGTATGTGTTGAAAAAGTGCTGGATACAATTAGTGCCAAAGTATCTCAGGTAGATAGAATGATGTGTGATGAAGAGATTTCGATTATGGAAATCAAGGAAGCAATTGTTAACACTCAAGGCAATAAAAGTCCGGGTTTGGATGGTTTAACAAACGAGTTCTATAAAGTCTTTGTAGATATTTTGGCACCCATTTTAGGGAAGGTGTTTCATTATATGGAAGAGAATAAGGAAATCCCTGAGTCTATGTCAACTGGTATGTTAACGATTTTATTCAAGAATAGGGGCAGTAGATTCAAGTTAGAAAATTATAGGCCTATTAGTCTTCTAAATTCCGATTATAAGATATTGACTAAAGTGTTAGCGAATAGGATGAAAAAGGTGATTGGGAGTATTATTGCATCAACACAAGCCTACGGTATACCTGGAAGAGATGTTGCAGATGTAATTTGTACAATTAGAGATGTTGTTAATCAAATGAAAAATGAAGGCGGTATAGTATTAAGTTTGGATTTTAACAAAGCCTTTGATAGAGTGGAGCATAGCTTCCTATTACAGACTATGGAGAGGTTTGGTTTTGGGCCAAAGTTTGTAGCTTGGATCAACCTGTTGTACAGCGGGGCTAAAAGTTGTGTCAAATGTAACGGAGTGGTAACAGATACTTTTCCTGTAGAGAGGTCAGTAAGGCAGGGCTGTCCTTTGTCAGCTCTGTTGTACAGTATTTCTACAGAACCGTTAGCTACTTTAATAAATAGTAATAAAGAGGTAAGGGGTGTCGGAATCCCAGGTGGTGGTATCAGTGTTGTACATCAGTACGCTGATGACACTACTTGCACTGTGAAAGATATAGGAAGCATTGGAAGCATTATGAGAATCATAGATATATATGGTAAGGCATCGGGCGCTAAAGTTAATATAGAGAAGACTGAAATAATGTTTGTTGGGGATATCGATGCAAATAAGTGTGAGATTCCATTCAAGATAGCAAGGGATTTTATTAAAGTGCTGGGAGTAAACATTGGTGTAAAGGAGAAAGAGGCAAAAGATATAACTTGGACTGGGATCCTTAATAAAGTCAAGCTAACGTTAAATTTCTGGAAAAATAGAAAATTAAGGTTAAAAGGTAAAGTAATTGTTGCAAATGCTTTGGTATTATCTAAATTTGTGTATGTTTTGGGAGTCCTGGACATGCCTGAGTGGGTGCTAAATGAATTAAATAAGGTGGTGTCTAATTTTATATGGGATGGTAAAGGTGTTAGAATAGCTCAGAAAACATTGATAGCTGACTATGTGGATGGAGGTTTAAAACTTGTAGATTTAGATGTCAAAAGAAAAGCTATTAGGATAAAAACAGTAAAGAAATATTTGTATGACAGTGAAGATTATGGCTGGAAACACTTCTTTAAGGTCTACTTAGAGGATAGTGGTGGATGTGGAGATAATGGTTTATTGATGGGGCTTAAAAGGAAAATGTTTGAAAAGGTACCAGATTTTTATAAAGAGGTGCTAAATGCATGGGCAGAGTTGTTGCCTAATGTATATTATGAATGTGGTCATATTGACCTGATTATGAATCAACCTATATTTCTGAATGAGAAAATCAAGAACAAAGAACAAGTTTTGTATAATAAAGTATTTAGGAGTGCAGGTCTACGACAAATAAAAGATTATACCTATGAGGTAATTCCAGGGTTTTTACCTGAAGAAGCTATTTTTGATATTATCAAGGAATGGGATGAAGAGGTGGGAAGGGGAACAGTGAATAATATGTATGACAAGATAAAGAATAGCATACCAAGCGCATGGGTGGATTTAATAAATAGTGAGGTTGAAAGAGAAAATCTGTTTGTATTTCCTAATTTGTTCATTGGTAGCAGTGAGAAGAAAGTACATTTATCTACTATACCAGTGAAAATATTGTATAGAATAATGGTAGGAAAATGTTATAGAAGGCCGGCTGCTGAAAAATTTTGGAAAACAGTTTTTCCAGAATTGGATGGAAAAAAGATATGGGAAAATTTAAATGTAAAATATAATAGTAAGGAGTGTGAAAATAATGATTTTAAGTTAAGACACAATAGAATATTTACAAAGGTGGTGTTACATCAAATTAATTGTGAAGTAAAAAGGGAATGCGATATATGTGGATGTTTCCCAGAAACGCTTATGCATTTGTTTATAGAATGTGAGGAATTAAAAGATATGTTTTGTAAAGTTAAGGAAATGTTAAGTAAAAACTGGGGGG
>NW_028161624.1:605867-608367 GCF_964263955.1 Coregonus lavaretus | reverse complement strand
CCTAATAATATCATGGATTGTTATTGGACTAAATGCAGTTTGTGTGTGCTGCCCTGCCCTGCCCTGCCCTGCCCTGCCCTGCCCTGATCAAATCAAATAATGGACATTGCGTTTCCCTCAAAATGTAGGCAGTACATACAGCCTTTGTTTTTAGTCTAGGAGACTGTCAATGTCTGTAGTCCATTAGGGCACTATAAAATCCCTTCAATGTTTTGCCTGATTCCGTTAATTCCCAAGTTCCCTTTTCTCCGTTTAGATTTCCCCGTTGACCGTTTGTCCCTGTTTTGGCAGGTTTTCGCTCTCAAAAGTACACCTTTTTAATAGCAAAACAGCACAATTGGATGTTCTATGTCCACAACAATGTTTAAACCCTATCAGGTGACCATTTTTGAGGTCTGGGAAAAATGGAAGACATTTAGATTTTGGGGTGTAGTTACCCTTAAATGCAAGCGTGCACCAGGAAGAGACCTTTGTTTGGTTAAGCGGTGTTGCTGTAGGACAAATGGCCACTGGAGTGATGCAAATGATCACGGTATAATTCTGCCAGGCAGGCATAGGCTACTTTGTAGTTAACATTTACTTGCGAAGGTTTTGGGGGAAAGCCATTCCTTCCCTACCAGAAGAAGGTTATCATTAGCATCATCGCTAACGGCTACACAAAGTGTAGACATACGCGCGCACCGCACACATGCACACAGACAGGGGCATTCCTGTGCCCTTTCAGAAAGTTCATGGAAATACCAATCACTGATGCATTTTGTTCATGTCTTATGATTGGCTTGGGCAAATTAATATGTTTTCTAACAAGTTGAATAGATTTAGTTGATTTCCTACTAAGTTCAATAAATGTTTGAATATTGTTGAATTTGGGTTTAATGTCTGGATTCCGTGATTCGGTCCGCAACGCCTATTTTATAGGGCCCTAGTCCATGAACTTGTCATAAGTCAACATAGGATATGCCCTCTTCCACCCCCACAAGACTCAAATATATATATATATATATATATATATATATATATATATATATATATATATATATATATATATATATATATCTTGGAAATGTAAGCAAGGTTTGAGCTTCTTCAGTCTGTGCCATAAAGTGGATACTTTTCTGTGTCTCGTTCAGAGTGAGTGACACATTGACTTTATATAGTGTACCAAGAGTTGTTCCCTCGCTTACGGCCATACCAGCCTGAATACGCCCGATCTCGTCCGATCTCGGAAGCTAAGCAGGGTCGGGCCTGGTAAGTACTTGGATGGGAGACCGCCTGGGAATACCAGGTGCTGTAAGCTTTTTGTCCCAGTAGAGCGTGCTCTTGTGTCATGGAGCAATTGCCTTTTATTTATCACCCTAATAATATCATGGATTGTTATTGGACTAAATGCAGTTTGTGTGTGCTGCCCTGCCCTGCCCTGCCCTGCCCTGCCCTGATCAAATCAAATAATGGACATTGCGTTTCCCTCAAAATGTAGGCAGTACATACAGCCTTTGTTTTTAGTCTAGGAGACTGTCAATGTCTGTAGTCCATTAGGGCACTATAAAATCCCTTCAATGTTTTGCCTGATTCCGTTAATTCCCAAGTTCCCTTTTCTCAGTTTAGATTTCCCCGTTGACCGTTTGTCCCTGTTTTGGCAGGTTTTCGCTCTCAAAAGTACACCTTTTTAATAGCAAAACAGCACAATTGGATGTTCTATGTCCACAACAATGTTTAAACCCTATCAGGTGACCATTTTTGAGGTCTGGGAAAAATGGAAGACATTTAGATTTTGGGGTGTAGTTACCCTTAAATGCAAGCGTGCACCAGGAAGAGACCTTTGTTTGGTTAAGCGGTGTTGCTGTAGGACAAATGGCCACTGGAGTGATGCAAATGATCACGGTATAATTCTGCCAGGCAGGCATAGGCTACTTTGTAGTTAACATTTACTTGCGAAGGTTTTGGGGGAAAGCCATTCCTTCCCTACCAGAAGAAGGTTATCATTAGCATCATCGCTAACGGCTACACAAAGTGTAGACATACGCGCGCACCGCACACATGCACACAGACAGGGGCATTCCTGTGCCCTTTCAGAAAGTTCATGGAAATACCAATCACTGATGCATTTTGTTCATGTCTTATGATTGGCTTGGGCAAATTAATATGTTTTCTAACAAGTTGAATAGATTTAGTTGATTTCCTACTAAGTTCAATAAATGTTTGAATATTGTTGAATTTGGGTTTAATGTCTGGATTCCGTGATTCGGTCCGCAACGCATATTTTATAGGGCCCTAGTCCATGAACTTGTCATAAGTCAACATAGGATATGCCCTCTTCCACCCCCACGAGACTCAAATATATATATATATATATATATATATATATATATATATATATATATATATATATATATATATCTTGGAAATGTAAGCAAGGTTTGAGCTTCTTCAGTCTGTGTCATAAAGTGGATACTTTTCTGTGTCTCGTTCAGAGTGAGTGACACATTGACTTTATATAGTG
>NW_028161624.1:563367-568367 GCF_964263955.1 Coregonus lavaretus | reverse complement strand
CATTGCGTTTCCCTCAAAATGTAGGCAGTACATACAGCCTTTGTTTTTAGTCTAGGAGACTGTCAATGTCTGTAGTCCATTAGGGCACTATAAAATCCCTTCAATGTTTTGCCTGATTCCGTTAATTCCCAAGTTCCCTTTTCTCCGTTTAGATTTCCCCGTTGACCGTTTGTCCCTGTTTTGGCAGGTTTTCGCTCTCAAAAGTACACCTTTTTAATAGCAAAACAGCACAATTGGATGTTCTATGTCCACAACAATGTTTAAACCCTATCAGGTGACCATTTTTGAGGTCTGGGAAAAATGGAAGACATTTAGATTTTGGGGTGTAGTTACCCTTAAATGCAAGCGTGCACCAGGAAGAGACCTTTGTTTGGTTAAGCGGTGTTGCTGTAGGACAAATGGCCACTGGAGTGATGCAAATGATCACGGTATAATTCTGCCAGGCAGGCATAGGCTACTTTGTAGTTAACATTTACTTGCGAAGGTTTTGGGGGAAAGCCATTCCTTCCCTACCAGAAGAAGGTTATCATTAGCATCATCGCTAACGGCTACACAAAGTGTAGACATACGCGCGCACCGCACACATGCACACAGACAGGGGCATTCCTGTGCCCTTTCAGAAAGTTCATGGAAATACCAATCACTGATGCATTTTGTTCATGTCTTATGATTGGCTTGGGCAAATTAATATGTTTTCTAACAAGTTGAATAGATTTAGTTGATTTCCTACTAAGTTCAATAAATGTTTGAATATTGTTGAATTTGGGTTTAATGTCTGGATTCCGTGATTCGGTCCGCAACGCATATTTTATAGGGCCCTAGTCCATGAACTTGTCATAAGTCAACATAGGATATGCCCTCTTCCACCCCCACGAGACTCACATATATATATATATATATATATATATATATATATATATCTTGGAAATGTAAGCAAGGTTTGAGCTTCTTCAGTCTGTGTCATAAAGTGGATACTTTTCTGTGTCTCGTTCAGAGTGAGTGACACATTGACTTTATATAGTGTACCAAGAGTTGTTCCCTCGCTTACGGCCATACCAGCCTGAATACGCCCGATCTCGTCCGATCTCGGAAGCTAAGCAGGGTTGGGCCTGGTTAGTACTTGGATGGGAGACCGCCTGGGAATACCAGGTGCTGTAAGCTTTTTGTCCCAGTAGAGCGTGCTCTTGTGTCATGGAGCAATTGCCTTTTATTTATCACCCTAATAATATCATGGATTGTTATTGGACTAAATGCAGTTTGTGTGTGCTGCCCTGCCCTGCCCTGCCCTGCCCTGATCAAATCAAATAATGGACATTGCGTTTCCCTCAAAATGTAGGCAGTACATACAGCCTTTGTTTTTAGTCTAGGAGACTGTCAATGTCTGTAGTCCATTAGGGCACTATAAAATCCCTTCAATGTTTTGCCTGATTCCGTTAATTCCCAAGTTCCCTTTTCTCCGTTTAGATTTCCCCGTTGACCGTTTGTCCCTGTTTTGGCAGGTTTTCGCTCTCAAAAGTACACCTTTTTAATAGCAAAACAGCACAATTGGATGTTCTATGTCCACAACAATGTTTAAACCCTATCAGGTGACCATTTTTGAGGTCTGGGAAAAATGGAAGACATTTAGATTTTGGGGTGTAGTTACCCTTAAATGCAAGCGTGCACCAGGAAGAGACCTTTGTTTGGTTAAGCGGTGTTGCTGTAGGACAAATGGCCACTGGAGTGATGCAAATGATCACGGTATAATTCTGCCAGGCAGGCATAGGCTACTTTGTAGTTAACATTTACTTGCGAAGGTTTTGGGGGAAAGCCATTCCTTCCCTACCAGAAGAAGGTTATCATTAGCATCATCGCTAACGGCTACACAAAGTGTAGACATACGCGCGCACCGCACACATGCACACAGACAGGGGCATTCCTGTGCCCTTTCAGAAAGTTCATGGAAATACCAATCACTGATGCATTTTGTTCATGTCTTATGATTGGCTTGGGCAAATTAATATGTTTTCTAACAAGTTGAATAGATTTAGTTGATTTCCTACTAAGTTCAATAAATGTTTGAATATTGTTGAATTTGGGTTTAATGTCTGGATTCCGTGATTCGGTCCGCAACGCATATTTTATAGGGCCCTAGTCCATGAACTTGTCATAAGTCAACATAGGATATGCCCTCTTCCACCCCCACGAGACTCAAATATATATATATATATATATATATATATATATATATATATATATATATATATATATATATATATATATATCTTGGAAATGTAAGCAAGGTTTGAGCTTCTTCAGTCTGTGTCATAAAGTGGATACTTTTCTGTGTCTAGTTCAGAGTGAGTGACACATTGACTTTATATAGTGTACCAAGAGTTGTTCCCTCGCTTACGGCCATACCAGCCTGAATACGCCCGATCTCGTCAGATCTCGGAAGCTAAGCAGGTTTAGGGCTGGTTAGTACTTGGATGGGGGACCACCTTGGAATACCAGTTGCTGTAAAAGCATGTAAGAAGCTATGACGTGGACTGATAATCTGCGTTATAGGCTGAGATGTGAAGATGTGAAATATGAAGATATGATATGGAAAATAAGCTGTGAAGCTATGGGATGTGAAATATGAAGCTATGATATGTGAAATATGAAGCTATGATATGTAAAAAGAAGCTGTGAAGCTATGAGATGTGAAGAAGTGATGTGAAATATGAAGCTATGATATGTAAAAAGAAGCTGTGAAGCTATGAGATGTGAAGAAGTGATGTGAAATATGAAGCTATGATATGTAAAAAATAAGCTGTGAAGCTATGAGATGTGAAATATGAAGCTATGATATGTAAAAAAAGAAGCTATGAGATGTGAAGAAATGATGTGAAATATGAAGCTATGATATGTAAAAAGAAGCTGTGGAGCTATGATATGATGTGAAGATGTGAAATATGAAGCTATGATATAAAGATGGGTTAATTTTAAAAAAAAAAAAAAAAAAAAAAAAATACGCCCGATCTTGTCCGATCTCGGAAGCTAAGCAGGGTCGGGCCTGGTTAGTACTTGGATGGGAGACCGCCTGGGAATACCAGGTGCTGTAAGCTTTTTGTCCCAGTAGAGCGTGCTCTTGTGTCATGGAGCAATTGCCTTTTATTTATCACCCTAATAATATCATGGATTGTTATTGGACTAAATGCAGTTTGTGTGTGCTGCCCTGCCCTGCCCTGCCCTGCCCTGATCAAATCAAATAATGGACATTGCGTTTCCCTCAAAATGTAGGCAGTACATACAGCCTTTGTTTTTAGTCTAGGAGACTGTCAATGTCTGTAGTCCATTAGGGCACTATAAAATCCCTTCAATGTTTTGCCTGATTCCGTTAATTCCCAAGTTCCCTTTTCTCCGTTTAGATTTCCCCGTTGACCGTTTGTCCCTGTTTTGGCAGGTTTTCGCTCTCAAAAGTACACCTTTTTAATAGCAAAACAGCACAATTGGATGTTCTATGTCCACAACAATGTTTAAACCCTATCAGGTGACCATTTTTGAGGTCTGGGAAAAATGGAAGACATTTAGATTTTGGGGTGTAGTTACCCTTAAATGCAAGCGTGCACCAGGAAGAGACCTTTGTTTGGTTAAGCGGTGTTGCTGTAGGACAAATGGCCACTGGAGTGATGCAAATGATCACGGTATAATTCTGCCAGGCAGGCATAGGCTACTTTGTAGTTAACATTTACTTGCGAAGGTTTTGGGGGAAAGCCATTCCTTCCCTACCAGAAGAAGGTTATCATTAGCATCATCGCTAACGGCTACACAAAGTGTAGACATACGCGCGCACCGCACACATGCACACAGACAGGGGCATTCCTGTGCCCTTTCAGAAAGTTCATGGAAATACCAATCACTGATGCATTTTGTTCATGTCTTATGATTGGCTTGGGCAAATTAATATGTTTTCTAACAAGTTGAATAGATTTAGTTGATTTCCTACTAAGTTCAATAAATGTTTGAATATTGTTGAATTTGGGTTTAATGTCTGGATTCCGTGATTCGGTCCGCAACGCATATTTTATAGGGCCCTAGTCCATGAACTTGTCATAAGTCAACATAGGATATGCCCTCTTCCACCCCCACGAGACTCATATATATATATATATATATATATATATATATATATATATATATATATATATATATATATATATATATATATATATATATATATATATATATATATATATATATATATATATATATATATATATATATATATATATATATCTTGGAAATGTAAGCAAGGTTTGAGCTTCTTCAGTCTGTGTCATAAAGTGGATACTTTTCTGTGTCTCGTTCAGAGTGAGTGACACATTGACTTTATATAGTGTACCAAGAGTTGTTCCCTCGCTTACGGCCATACCAGCCTGAATACGCCCGATCTCGTCCGATCTCGGAAGCTAAGCAGGGTCGGGCCTGGTTAGTACTTGGATGGGAGACCGCCTGGGAATACCAGGTGCTGTAAGCTTTTTGTCCCAGTAGAGCGTGCTCTTGTGTCATGGAGCAATTGCCTTTTATTTATCACCCTAATAATATCATGGATTGTTATTGGACTAAATGCAGTTTGTGTGTGCTGCCCTGCCCTGCCCTGCCCTGCCCTGATCAAATCAAATAATGGACATTGCGTTTCCCTCAAAATGTAGGCAGTACATACAGCCTTTGTTTTTAGTCTAGGAGACTGTCAATGTCTGTAGTCCATTAGGGCACTATAAAATCCCTTCAATGTTTTGCCTGATTCCGTTAATTCCCAAGTTCCCTTTTCTCCGTTTAGATTTCCCCGTTGACCGTTTGTCCCTGTTTTGGCAGGTTTTCGCTCTCAAAAGTACACCTTTTTAATAGCAAAACAGCACAATTGGATGTTCTATGTCCACAACAATGTTTAAACCCTATCAGGTGACCATTTTTGAGGTCTGGGAAAAATGGAAGACATTTAGATTTTGGGGTGTAGTTACCCTTAAATGCAAGCG
>NW_028161624.1:530867-533367 GCF_964263955.1 Coregonus lavaretus | reverse complement strand
AATGTTTAAACCCTATCAGGTGACCATTTTTGAGGTCTGGGAAAAATGGAAGACATTTAGATTTTGGGGTGTAGTTACCCTTAAATGCAAGCGTGCACCAGGAAGAGACCTTTGTTTGGTTAAGCGGTGTTGCTGTAGGACAAATGGCCACTGGAGTGATGCAAATGATCACGGTATAATTCTGCCAGGCAGGCATAGGCTACTTTGTAGTTAACATTTACTTGCGAAGGTTTTGGGGGAAAGCCATTACTTCCCTACCAGAAGAAGGTTATCATTAGCATCATCGCTAACGGCTACACAAAGTGTAGACATACGCGCGCACCGCACACATGCACACAGACAGGGGCATTCCTGTGCCCTTTCAGAAAGTTCATGGAAATACCAATCACTGATGCATTTTGTTCATGTCTTATGATTGGCTTGGGCAAATTAATATGTTTTCTAACAAGTTGAATAGATTTAGTTGATTTCCTACTAAGTTCAATAAATGTTTGAATATTGTTGAATTTGGGTTTAATGTCTGGATTCCGTGATTCGGTCCGCAACGCATATTTTATAGGGCCCTAGTCCATGAACTTGTCATAAGTCAACATAGGATATGCCCTCTTCCACCCCCACGAGACTCAAATATATATATATATATATATATATATATATATATATATCTTGGAAATGTAAGCAGGTTTGAGCTTCTTCAGTCTGTGTCATAAAGTGGATACTTTTCTGTGTCTCGTTCAGAGTGAGTGACACATTGACTTTATATAGTGTACCAAGAGTTGTTCCCTCGCTTACGGCCATACCAGCCTGAATACGCCCAATCTCGTCCGATCTTGGAAGCTAAGCAGGGTCGGGCCTGGTTAGTACTTGGATGGGAGACCGCCTGGGAATACCAGGTGCTGTAAGCTTTTTGTCCCAGTAGAGCGTGCTCTTGTGTCATGGAGCAATTGCCTTTTATTTATCACCCTAATAATATCATGGATTGTTATTGGACTAAATGCAGTTTGTGTGTGCTGCCCTGCCCTGCCCTGCCCTGCCCTGATCAAATCAAATAATGGACATTGCGTTTCCCTCAAAATGTAGGCAGTACATACAGCCTTTGTTTTTAGTCTAGGAGACTGTCAATGTCTGTAGTCCATTAGGGCACTATAAAATCCCTTCAATGTTTTGCCTGATTCCGTTAATTCCCAAGTTCCCTTTTCTCCGTTTAGATTTCCCCGTTGACCGTTTGTCCCTGTTTTGGCAGGTTTTCGCTCTCAAAAGTACACCTTTTTAATAGCAAAACAGCACAATTGGATGTTCTATGTCCACAACAATGTTTAAACCCTATCAGGTGACCATTTTTGAGGTCTGGGAAAAATGGAAGACATTTAGATTTTGGGGTGTAGTTACCCTTAAATGCAAGCGTGCACCAGGAAGAGACCTTTGTTTGGTTAAGCGGTGTTGCTGTAGGACAAATGGCCACTGGAGTGATGCAAATGATCACGGTATAATTCTGCCAGGCAGGCATAGGCTACTTTGTAGTTAACATTTACTTGCGAAGGTTTTGGGGGAAAGCCATTCCTTCCCTACCAGAAGAAGGTTATCATTAGCATCATCGCTAACGGCTACACAAAGTGTAGACATACGCGCGCACCGCACACATGCACACAGACAGGGGCATTCCTGTGCCCTTTCAGAAAGTTCATGGAAATACCAATCACTGATGCATTTTGTTCATGTCTTATGATTGGCTTGGGCAAATTAATATGTTTTCTAACAAGTTGAATAGATTTAGTTGATTTCCTACTAAGTTCAATAAATGTTTGAATATTGTTGAATTTGGGTTTAATGTCTGGATTCCGTGATTCGGTCCGCAACGCATATTTTATAGGGCCCTAGTCCATGAACTTGTCATAAGTCAACATAGGATATGCCCTCTTCCACCCCCACGAGACTCAAATATATATATATATATATATATATATATATATATATATATATATCTTGGAAATGTAAGCAAGGTTTGAGCTTCTTCAGTCTGTGTCATAAAGTGGATACTTTTCTGTGTCTCGTTCAGAGTGAGTGACACATTGACTTTATATAGTGTACCAAGAGTTGTTCCCTCGCTTACGGCCATACCAGCCTGAATACGCCCGATCTCGTCCGATCTCGGAAGCTAAGCAGGGTCGGGCCTGGTTAGTACTTGGATGGGAGACCGCCTGGGAATACCAGGTGCTGTAAGCTTTTTGTCCCAGTAGAGCGTGCTCTTGTGTCATGGAGCAATTGCCTTTTATTTATCACCCTAATAATATCATGGATTGTTATTGGACTAAATGCAGTTTGTGTGTGCTGCCCTGCCCTGCCCTGCCCTGCCCTGATCAAATCAAATAATGGACATTGCGTTTCCCTCAAAATGTAGGCAGTACATACAGCCTTTGTTTTTAGTCTAGGAGACTGTCAATGTCTGTAGTCCATTAGGGCACTATAAAATCCCTTCAATGTTTTGCCTGATTCCGTTAAT
>NW_028161624.1:490867-498367 GCF_964263955.1 Coregonus lavaretus | reverse complement strand
AATGAGCAAGAACTGAAAATAAATGCGTGTATGTATTTTACTAGGCAAAACATGGATCATCCAGCTTGGTCTCAGAGTCAGTAGCAGAGTCACCTGCATCATCCTGGGCCGGTAACAACAGCATCATACCCGACGCCTGCACCACTCCTACCACTGACCTCCTGAGACAAGGGACGATGCAAGCAGCACAACACATTAACAGCAAAAACACAATTACTAGGGTCAGAAATCCAGTAACCACCATAGAAGAGTACTCACCAAACCAGTCACTCAGCCAGGAAATAAGACAACATCCACAAAGAACAAGTATACCCATAGAAGCTATAACTTCACCCAGAATAGTCACAACAATAGTTTTCCATTTACCAAATATGTTATCAAACCAACCGTTTATGGAGCTATCAATACCAGAGTTCTCAACCAGTTCGTTCGCCAGCGTGGTGATGGTCACTCAAGCGCTTTGGTCACGGGCCCGTCCGGTGCTATATTGTTGGAGATGAAAGTACAACACATATATCCAAACAGAACACAAACCCCGTCCTGCTCAGCCAAAAGCATATCTAAAGCTATTCTATTCTGCCATGTCATTAAGCTAGTTGCCGCTGTCTGCTCAGCTAATCCCTTTATTGCATCACGAGTGTGGTTTATAAATCTTTGCTGGTTATATTAAATATAATTTATCCAATCTACATTTTTATTAATTGTTGACCACCAGAAAATACTTGATTCAAACCCAGCTGCGATCTGATTGTGGATCCCATCAATATATATATATCCTTTCATCAAAGGCTCCCGGGAGGAGGTCCTACTTTCTATGTGACAACTCACCAGTCTCTGACACGTTTGATTGTTTGCGTATGTAGGTGAGTTCACAATCAGTTATCACCACACATCCATCAGATGTCAGCACGGGCCTGGTTTTGGCTCCTATAATCCTCTTGCTGCAACAAAGAGGAGAGATTAGACTCGAAAAACAATTTAGAATCCCCTGTGACTTCAAATTGAGGCAACCCAGGTCGGGACGACCCCGTTATCGGGCTTGCATGGAGGATAAACCTGACAGAGAGTCAAAGCCTGTCAAGGGGAACGGAGTAGTTGTCAACCCTGGTTTGGCTGTCCCACAGGCAAAACAGTCCTCTTTAGACATAGTTTTTTGCCGTATACTGAATCCATTCCAACCACAGGTTAAGATTTCTATACCCCGTTCCCACCTGTACTACTTCCTCCAGGTCTATAGTTTTGCACTATCTTTATCACAGCCCCGGTCTCACTACCTCCCTCAGAGAGGTTTACTCTAGAATTTCCCCTTTCCCTACGTCTAGCTGTCTCCTATGCCTTTTCAACTTGTGTTAGGTTAACTACTACTTCTGGCTGAAACAGGAGGGTCCGTGTGTGTTAGGAATATGGCCCCCACAATCAGACAGCTACCTACCGTCGGGAGACCTGTGAATCCCCACCCTTGCCCTGAGAACATGTCAGATGCCAGAGGCCAACCCATTGCTTCACCTTCTACCGAACTCACACAGGGATGATCAGACAGGGTAAGGGAATCTTCGTTAAGGAGCCAACCCCCGGACCCTTGTGGTTATCGGATCTTTCTCCTAACTCTGTGTTTGTTCGTCAGGTGTAGCTGGTTTTGCCTTTTTACAGTGTGTGACATGCACCCAGATGGATCTCTCAGCTGTTCTGCTGGCAAAGGCAGTACTTGGTAGGGCCCTTCCCGCCAGGCCTGCTTCAGTCTCCTGGTTAGATAGAGTGGGTCACCTTCTCCTTTAGTTCACCTGTGGGGCACAAAACCTCTGACATACAGGTGTGGTTAATAAACTATCATACATGTTTTTTTTGTTTTTAAGTATTTTGTCCTCTCCTTCGTATATATTTAATATTTAATCCAACCATCCCCCTTTTTGACACATGATTTGGCCATGTGTCAATATTACCACCTATCTAAACAATCACTTTAGTTAATATTGGTAATTCATTATCCAATTGCCATTCCTCCACTCTCTCTTCTGTTATTTTATGGTTCAAATCAAATATATTATTACCAAATTATAATCTTCTTCACAATTTTCACAGTACTATAAATTACCCTCAACTTAGTAAAATAAACTATCTTAAAGTCCTCCTCTCATGCCTTTAGAATTTACTAGTGTGGATGATTAAAATAACACCAGAATGTTAAAACAGAGTTCAGAGGCCATTGAAATCATTTAACGAACTGTTTAATCCCATAGTATACTAAACATTACCATTATTCTAAATATTTCATAAATGTTAGCTATCCCAAGTGTTCATTAAATCCTCATGACATTCATTCTCATAAGAAATCATATATACCCCAAACTCAGCCAAAAGCTAAAAAAAAAAAAAACTCCATAAAATTCACTGTGTGCTCCTCTAAGACCTATCACCCTTGACCTGCTGAAACCCCCCAAAATTGAAACAACAAGGCTTTATAAACATCATACTAGGTGTGTTGTTTTTTATTTGAAAACCCAATTTGAAAAACAACCACAAATAGCCAGGCCTTAATTTGGTAGTTCACTTTTATGACCTAAATACGGCCTAACTTCACTACTGCTCCCCTAGCCCTTGGCAACATTCCAATGAGATGAGCTAATCTCTTTCTCCTGGTTATCCCCAGTCTTAACCCATCAATAATTGTTTGTATCAATCTAATTCCTCATTACTAATCTATAAAACCACTCAAAATTCCTCGAGTATACAATGATTATTTAATTGATTACCCTAACTCTGCTACATGTGATCTCATCTCAAATGATCCATTATCAATTATCTGTTCAACCCCCTAGGAAAATCTTTCTCCCCTTCTATTGTTCCTGTCCCCCCTGTAAATGTCATATTTGAGTTTTTAGCCAATACAATCACGGTTACATCAAATGTTCCCTCAGCTAATGGTATTTTCTTCCTAATATAACTTCCCTAAATGAGATTAAATCCCCTGCCTTCCTCTACTATCCTTATATCATTACTGGATCAATGATAATAACTGTAATAACTATCAATAATAATTGTAATAACTATTTCACATTAAATTGTGTCTTTTTTCTGATAATGTTATAATTGTAGCCTATTCCATCACTTTTAGTTTAAAATATAAGTTTATGTAACAAATCCATAACCCACCACAGGCTGGCGCTATTCCCCCATCACAACAGCCAATGTCACTTGCATCCACTTAACCAAAATACATTATCGTTCTAAAATGTACCAAAAAAAAATATTTCCCAGCTAAACCATTTCAGTTCGCTATTCAATTTATTTAACTGTTCTCTCTGATTATGCCCTAATTAATAAAACAAATACTTGCTATCGTTGATTAGCATACATTTAATTATGTTCCTACCATCTGAACTGTACTGTCTCTCACCCTCCCCTTGCTCCTTCGGGGAGAGCGCATGGTAACCTTATAACATATTTACATAGACTTTTCTAGAATACTTCTATTTAAGCTATCTAATTCAACCTTTCAGGTATATAGCCCCACTGCGTAAGCTTTATCTACTGTCCCTACCTGTGTTCGAACCAGGGACATCGCCAGTCACTCCACACCATCTACGATTCTCTCAAAGTAAATATTTTCACGTCGCACATCCGGCCACGTCATCACCCCCGTCTAGCCAGCCCTTCCGTCTCAAACACACTAGTAGCAAAAATAAAACACTCTCTAACAGCGTTCTGCATTTACCTCTATCATCAGGTTTAAGAACTAACGTAACATTAACTATTCTCTATTGCTGTAGTAACGTCTTGTTTGGTTCAGTTTATTTATTACGGAGTGTCTATAATACTATAATAATACATAATCGAAATCCCCTCATGCATACAGATTTCACCTTATGCCATTGAAATGCCAAATAAACCATAATAGTTCAATGGAGCCCCCTATTGGCTCTCCCCTACCTATACATTACTTCTACAACCACTTTAGTTATGGTCCGATTACAAATGAAACCTTATCACATGATCAAACAACGCCACAACCTTAAACTCATATGGGGCGGCAGGCAGCTTAGTGATCAGTAGCGCCGCGCCAACAACCGAGAGGTCGCCGGTTCCAATCCCCGAGCCGACCAGGCGAAAAATCTGCCGATGTGCCCTCGAGCAAGGCACTCAACCCCAATCGCTCCTGTAAGTCGCTCTGGATAAGAGCGTCTGCTAAATGACTCTAATGTAATGTAAAAGAACAACACCTCATAAGGAGTGCCCAGCAGGAGTCCAATTCCTATCAGAAAACATACATACAAACATTCAGACACTCCCAATCTCTCCCAGGGGGAAAAAGTTCTTCTTCACCCTGAGTGAGATTGTTGTTCCCATAAGGGTTTCTTCATTGTGTTGTCAGGATTGGTTCTCGCTGCTCAAATCAGCCCTGACTTCTGTCAGTGATCTAGAAGGAGTGGGGGCTGGTGTGCAATGAGTTAGATGGTGTCAGTGTGCGCCTAATTTACCTCTGACCTGGACTGAGTGTGAAGTAACCTCCTTCACTTCGTACGATCCAGTCCACCTGGGTTCCAGCCACTTTCTCTTGTGGACTTTAACCCTCACCCAGCCTCCCACGTTTACCTTCAGTGTCAGCGTACTTCCCGACAGCTCCCCCTCTTGGGCCTTCTGCGCCTGAGAAGAGAGTGCTGCAGAAAATTCCGTCAATTTCTTCACATAATCAGTCATTTCTATCTGTTGTACATCAAGGGCGGGCATATGACCTCCCTCCCTTGGTGGACCTGGCATTACTCTCCCTGTCATTCGTTGTTCTATGTATTCATTGAATTTGGGTATGTTTATGTTTGGTCCTGCCATCTTGCTTTCTCTATCTTGGATGTATTATCGGTATCAAATACAGACTTATCTCATGTATGACACCCTCGCATATAAAGAGGCTAATTTATATAATTTGTAATGCAATTATTATCATAAGAATCAGAATTCCAGTCACATATACCAATGCAGTAATCTCTACACACAGCACACACCACGCTTTAGTTATCTCACGCTTGTTCTAGAATCATGCACAACTTCAATATCAGTCTCCCCAGTCCCCGGTTCCTGAAACCCTAGGTCAAATTCACTCAATTCCACAGATTGGTGTTCGGTCTCATAAGTCTCACTATAACTTCCCATCATCCATTACACGTTATAATACATAAAAACACAGACACGTTAAAATATAAACACAGCAAAACAAAACTGCCAATTAGAATACAATACCTTAAAAAATTTAGGTTACCAGAGCGTCCTAAAACATAGTCTCAGTTCAACTGCCACCCTTCACACAACCTTATACTTATGTGAAGTCACAGAAGCAACTGGATCCCTATCAAAGGATTTTCTTTAGACAACTCAATCACTAGGAAAGACTTAATCTCAGCTTAATTGTACCTTTCACACAACCATTTATATGGAACGTTTTAAGTGTGAAATCACAGAGATAACTGGCATCCCCGGGAATTTAATACCTCTGGTCAATTTTCGGTGATTCTCCCCCACCTAATTAGTTAAAGTTGGTGCATGTTTATATTTAAACGATAAACCGAATTATTTCAGTCTAATTGTTTAACCAGTATTTTGCAGGGTCAAACATCAAACGTTAAATCAAATAATAAACCGAATTTCTTCAACACAACTATTCAAAACCAGTATTATGCTATGTCAAACATAAATAACAGGTTGTACGGTTTTAAGCAACCACAAACCCAACAGTTATCCCCAAATTTATACAGTTTGGACAGGCACAGACGTCTTTGATTCCCAATTAGTTTTCTATCAAGGTATACAGGTTTATTATTCACACTCTCATGCATACGACAACACCCGCACTGTCTAACTTTTAAAGTACCAACAATAGGTACGTTGCCACGCCCTTACCCCTTTCGTTTAACCTACTCTATTTCTTATGTTCCCATTTACACCCTATTGGTGCAAAGACAATAAGTTTATACTCTCTCCTAATTTGCAGTATCTCACTTATGTTCCCATTTGCACCCTATTGGTGCAAAGACAATAAGTTAATACTCTCTCCTAATTTGCAGTATCTCACTTATGTTCCCATTTGCACCCTATTGGTGCAAAGACAATAAGTTAATACTCTCTCCTAATTTGCAGTATCTCACTTATGTTCCCATTTGCACCCTATTGGTGCAAAGACAATAAGTTAATACTCTCTACTAATTTGCAGTATCTACCCATGTTCCCAGTTGTCCCGGACAACGACAAATGGCGATTTATACTGTCTTCTAAGTTTTTAGGAGTGCTGTCCTATGATCCCAACTATATTCAAACTATGTTCCCAATTATATCCATCCCAGACCGATACAATGACAATAGATTTTTATAGAATATAGTGACAAATAGCGTACACACTCGAGTGCTGTCCTATGATCCTAACTATATCCAGACTATGTTCCCAATTATATCCAGCCCAGACTGATACAATGACAATAGATTCATTAGTCTATGTTCCCAATTATATTCAGCCTAGACTGATACAATGACAATAGCTTTTTATGGAATATAGTGACAAATAGCTACACACTTTTATCCAATAATTCCCTATATCCCCAGCCCACCCCTGGTGGTACCTAGTCTGGGGATTTCAGTATTTTCCCAGAACCGCTCTTCTGTGGAACAATACTCAATATACCATGGCTTTTAACCCTCACATTTATCAAACATTTGCATAGTATATTATGAAATCGAAATAGTATACTGTAATCGTTATTTATAGTATAATAGGGTTCACTTACATCAAACAGGTGCTTCACAAAATTAATTTGGATAAAGCCAATGTGCAAAACTTCAGTTATATTACAATAGGTGTTTTGCTTACCTTTATAGAAGCCCGGGCAATTTGTGAAACACAGTTCGATGACAGTGATGTCCAATAGGCTGGGTGAATTCCAGCGAAGTGAAGTTCCGCTACCAGATCACGTCGGGGTCACCAATTGTTGGAAATTGCGTAATTCAAATCTGGTATTGGAATAAGAATCAAGAGATCTTCAATCCAAGCTTAATTTATTATATGCAAAATGTATGTATGATAAGTATGAAAGTTCGTATACGGGCTCACTGACAAACCACGCAGGGCCGACAGAGAACTAGAATTATTGTTTACAGAAATTTCTCAAGTACTCTGACAGAAAGCCTCCACCTCTTCTGTTGGCCAACCAGAGCAAAGGACTGAGTGTGGTTCAGCCAATCCGTTGGCGCAGGGGTGGGCCCAACTCCTCGGCACTCCATTTGTTACTAGACATAGTTGCTATGATAACCTGCGAAAGTCAGCACCCAGAAATACATCATCCCACTGTATTCAATGTTCAAGGACAGTTTCACAGAATACAAAGAGAGAGTGTTCGCAACACAAGTCTTATCTGTCCTACCCCCAATGTTCCCCACCCTGTTATGTGAAACAATCCATATCAGTATATTGCTCCTCATTAGTGCATTCCTTCCAAGCTATCCATCACATACAGATCCAAT